>NW_017805409.1:66731-73958 GCF_001891065.2 Hippocampus comes
GAAAAAAAAAAAACATTTTATATATACAGATATATATATATATATATATATATATATATATATATACACACACACATACATACACACGTATACACACACACACACACACACACACACACACACACACACACACACACACACACACACACACTAAATTCTGCATTCTTGTTGACCAGTAATTGCCAATTTTGATGGAAATTATGTTTGTCATTTCCTCTTTCTTCAGTTAAAGTGCACATTTCATTTGTGCTGTATGTTGCACATAGAGCATCTTGGACAATAAAGCTGACTTGACTTGACTATGGCACATACGCGCCAATCAGGTGGGGCGAGGTTGGTTCACCAACTTCACTCGATTTTACTTTCACTGTTGCGCGTTCCAGCCTTTTTCTCTCTTTACCGATCAAATTGTCAGCCATCGTGCAAGACAGGCGCACTTACCCGCATTGGCATCGTCGTCCAGCAGGGGGATGTAGTCCGTCTTGCCGACGGTCTCCCCGATTTGATCATCGAACGTCTCGGCCTCCAACTGAGCCACAAAATCCCTCTCCACGCGGCTTTCTGGACCCTGCTGCGGAGCGCTGTCCACCAGAGCGTCGCTCAGACTCAAGTCTAACTCCGCCATGGCTGTAGATGGAAGAGACACAAACAATGAATCATCAGCAGATGCAAAGTGTAGTGCATCGGGGTTGGAAACTGAGATAACGAGACAAAAGACGACACAGAACAGTACAGTACCTATTTCACACAGCTCCAGCAACTGATTAGAATGTTAAGATGGATATTTGAGTGCTGACTTGATTGGTTTTCATGATCATCATTTGCTTGGGAGGGTCGTGTTGAGCAGAGACGGGAGAACTAATGGATTCTTACGCGCATCAATTCAACATGCATCATTTGAGATGCATCGATAATCCGTAATTGAATCGCAGCTCTCAAGAGATTCCCAGTTGTAATGGTTAGCGGCAGAGGCACTGGTTCGGTCTCGAATTTCAAAGAAGTGCTATTTGAAGAGCAAATTGGCACAAGTTCACAGGCGGCCGTAAATCTGAAATTTCAAACCCGGACACACTTAACCCCAGCTAACCAAGCTCGCAAGCCTGTCACGTCCGTACATCTGCATTACTTCATCTGTGTACTTTTTTTGGGGTGGGTTGGACAGAGAGGGGGGGGGGGGGGGCAGTCATGGGGACATATTCATTTTTCTCAACAAAACCCAGTAACCCGAGCGGCTTCATTTTGTTCGATTAGCAATGTTCAACTAGACGAAAACTTGTCCGTCTTTCCCGCTGTCAAACTGCTGCTGTTGTTTTTGCTTTGTCATAAAGCATTGTCAATTAGATAGCTGGATAGAATTTGTTGAGTCACATTGTGTCATCTTCCAAATATAATGCCAGCTTATCTACGGTGCCAGCTGGCCGCCTTACTTTGCTGCTGAGCCACTGTCCGTATTTATCTTGTGACCATCCTCCTGATCTTCCTGACATCCCTCTCCACCTGCGAAGGCTCTCAAGTTAACCTCACACAACCTAGCTTGCTGAAATAGGACACTCATTGTCATTCAAAGCAGGGTGCGGGTCAAGCTCTTGCCCCGGGGGCAGAGCAAGGGAGCACATCTGCTGCCAAAATCCAAACCGTCTTTTTTGCAGCCATACCGAGTGTAGCTTTAAACTGTCTACACCGCAACGGTGGTCAGGAGCCTCGCATTGTATCATCCGGCACCCAAATGCAAAATACATTCAATAAAATCCTATAAAATGATTCATTTTAAATTGAATGAGTGTTTTGGGGTTTTTTTTTCACCTCATAAGGTGTCAAAAACAAGACAGCTAACCCTGATGTACAACCCCGCAGCCCCATCTGCCGGATTACTGACTTACTACATGTTTATTTTAACATCGGATGCTTCAAATTCCTTTTGGCATTCAGTGGCTGAGCCAAACCCCAGACACCAGTAGCATAGCCGTGCCTTCCTCAGAAAATATGACACATGGCTCGGGCTAAATAGGAAGAACAAGGCTTGCTTTTGTGAGGCAGTCATACACCAAGATATTAAAAGCATATGATTCGGATGGGGTCGAAAAGCGTTACGCGTTTGAATATCAGCGTATGAGCTCAGTTACTTGACAGCGCTCCCCCCCCATCCCCCTCCAGCTTCCCCACTGCATCAGGGTGTGTCGCAGGAAGACTGCTCGCAAACTGCCTCCGCCACAAAGACCATACGAGTCACAAACTGCCCCAGTTACCATTTTTAACACAGCATCATCCGAGTGTGTGTCTGCTTGTATCGATGTCTGGTTAGGGTGCACAGCGTGAGCTGGAGAGGGGGTCATGCCATTTCATTTCACAAGCATTTGACAGAATATATAGTTGTTTGTTTTTTTTTTCTCCTTTTCTAAACAGCCACAAGTCGGTTGCCACATCCTGCTCACAGCTTTGGTGTGGCCACTCGGAAACAATCTGGATTGAGCAAAGGAAGGAAATCAATGAAAAAGGCACTTTCCATTGTGTTGTCTGCTTGGGAAAAAAAAAAAAAAAGTGTGCATGTGTCTGCGCATGCGTTTCGGGATTACTCATGTGCAGTTGTGTGCGAGCGCGTGCGCGTGTGGTTTGGCTCGTTTGAGTTCGTGGGAGAGACAGCGTTTGCCGGCTGCCAAAAAAAGCAGAGGTGAAGGTTAAGCCGCTTTTTAAATCTGCTTCCCGACACATCACGATTGTATGTAAACAAAAACACACCAAAACAAGTACACATGAATTAAAAGATGACAAATTTAATAACCTCACAGCTCCCTAAATCAGGACATATCTCTGCTATTCTTTTACGCAAAGACACCATTAATATTAGCAGACAGGAATGGACTTGTTTGCGTTTTTTGAAATCACATCAAAAACAAAAATTAAGCACCACATATCAAATGTCTCATCTTTCCACCTCCCTTGATCAGTGAAAATGGAAAAACAAAAAACAAAAACATAAGTCCACCAACTGCATCATGTGATGTCAAACCAAAAGCAGCGAGCTGGAAACAAGCTGAAATATGAACGTATGTCTGCGTAGATTCTCAGTCATCCAGGTTCTGCTTATCTGCAAAAGTCGAATGTCAGCAACAGGACTCTTGGTTGTTGAATAATTATCACCTTTAATCCAAAACACTTAAACCGGGATTTGGTCTCACATCCCTTTCAGACACAACACACTGCAGAGAGACTCCATGTCGACATGACTCGGCGCAATGAATAATTAGATGTCCGGTGTGACAGCTAGGGGAGAAACGAAGGGACCACTGCAATCTTCCTATGCACCTAGAATTTGTGGACACCCTGTATTCCATTCGAATGTCAAGACTTCAACTTCAGAAACGGTTTCTTTCAGGTCTGGAGCTCTTAACAGTGCAGAACTTATGTCTGCAAAATAAATACACAGCAAGCCCGTTTTTTAATATCCCGGCATTACTGCAGCGTGAACCTGTAATTATGAGAGCTAGCGTAGCCAGAGAACTGAGGTACAATATCGACGTCACTGGTACGTGGTTTCGGATGTCAGTGACGGTTGCACATTCAACTGGCTGAAGACTCTCATTTAAGGTCGGGAGGGTTCGACTAAATGGTCACACAAATCTTGATTATGAAATGTAAAGAAAGAAAGAACACATTTATCATCCAAGATTTTCCCCGCATAGGTCAGGGAAGTTGGAGGAGATGTAAAAGTTCGACGGCGACAGAGTAATCCTTCTCGCGAGGATCTCAACTGTCTTGAGGAGTGCGTCTTGAGGACTGACGTTGCAACCGCATTGGCCGAGTTGCATGAAAAGATCAGTCGTTTATTGCGGGCGGGCTCGGAAACATCCACGTCAAAAGCAATCGAAAAAATGTGTGATTTAATTTGCGTGGGCAATTTCCCCTTTTGCAGCTCGCTTCTGTTATTGTGTTCCGAAACAGCTGACGAAGGCTTTTCTTTTCGCTCTCTCTTAACTACCAACCCCCTCCCCCCACAACGCACACACATGTGCACTCACAGGCTGGGGGTGGAGTGGGGGCAAATGCAAACCCCACCTGTGCTGTTTTTGTTCTGCATTGTTACACGTTTATAACAAGCTGACCTCGGTCCTGAGTAGTTACAATGTAGTTACAATGGGTCTGTCAAATGCATCTTTTTTGAACTTGAGGGGGGTTAAGACTGCTGTTATTTATTTACTGGTGTTATGTTTATATGTCAGTATTTATTCATCATTAATTAATTAATCTTTGGCATTCTTCAGCAAAAATAAATAAATAAATAAATAAATTCTCACTGAAATAAGTTGCGCCAAACATGGGAATAGCTTTAGAATTGTTACCGAGTGCAGAAAAACTGTCAATAATGCCTGACAAACGTGGTCCCAGTTGCGCGTGCAGCCTGAACCTTGCTCACTCGGGTCACGAAAGCCGATGGGGGCAGGGAAGAAATAAGAGACATGTCATGTGATCGCTGCTCACGCCAGTGGAAATCACAACTGCGCGAAGGCCAATCGACGAACCTCCAACTGTCATCCCATTAAGGACTACTTAGTTACAAAAAAAAAACCCGCCGCCACCCCACCACCACTCCTAACTTTTAAAAAAGTAACAATGTGCAAAGCCAAGGTGAAATCAGGCGCATTTTGTTGACACATGAGATGATATCAAATGTCACACTAAGTCAATACGTAAACCCTTGATAACATTTTACCTGCTTTTGAGCGCGCACACGTTGACATTTAAAGTCCCCACGTGTCTCGCTGCCATCACACTAATCTGAGGAAGATGCTATCTCTTAACATTCCACGAAGGCCAGTCGCCGGGGGCTCACAATCACAGCTTTGTCAACACACGGCCGCCGTGCACGCGCGTGTGGGACGCATCAGGCAAATTGTATGTAAGGTAGGAATCCCAAAAGTGTTTGGAATGAATTGACGACAATTGTTGAATGGTTTGCATCTTTTAGCGCAGGGGTGTCCAAACTTCATTCAGAAAAATGGAAGGGTGAAATGGCCACGTTAAAAAGGTTTCAACTTTTTGGAAACCGCGAAGGTCGGCCGAGAATCGTAATCGTACGACATAACAGCTCTCCGAAATCTGACACACCGAAACACACACACACACACACACACACACACACACACACAAAATGTTCTCACTAACACACGCTTCTCTCATTTCACACGCACAACCAACCTGACAATCATGAATCTCAAAAACTACACTGGGAGCTACTCAAGCAACAGATGTCTCGGAAGAAAGGAGTTGGCATGCAGGGCGTCAGGCTCAGCAACTCCTCGGACTGCAACAAGTGATGAAACTTAGAGGAGTCACGCAGGGAAACGCTCCAAACCAAGGAGACAAAGAAAGATGGCGCCCAGAGGCCTCTGGCTTGTTATCCAATGCTGGGAGTGGCGCAGTGCCCCAAGGAGCAAAGACAGACTTGCGGCATAATGAGTCTCAAAAGACTGACGGGATGCAAGAAATGTTGGTCAGGCATCGCAACACTCGGTTCTTGCGCAACAATGTCATTTATATCAAAACGAAACGAAAAGAATCTATCCGTCCAGTCATCGCTCCAGCGACGGATATGATACATTGCGTCACCTAAATCAAAGCTGCATTGGGGAACCTTGCCCAACCTCTACTCGTAACTATATTTAATGTGGTGACCTTTGATGAACCTCGGGTTTGAAGTTAACGACTGAATTGAATTGTAAGGGAGGTCAGAAAAGACTCAGCGCACACACACACACACACACACACACACACACACACACACACACACACAAGCGCACGCGGACACAAGCACACACCTTTGCAAGCACGTTACATCATAGCGGATCAAGTGTGTGATGTTAAAGCTTCCCGAAAAGCGCACAATCCAAAATTAATGACTTAATCTCTTAAGGATAACGAAACACTAAAGCTTCAATAAAAAGTCGGAGGCCTCCGTAAACGTAATTAGGACAGTGTTGAGGTTCTTGTGGAATAATTCAACGGGTTATGGCGACGGAAACCAAAAGTCTACCAAGCGAGATTTAACGCACTTTGCATTTGGCAAAATCTCAGCGAGACGTCGAAGGCTGCGCTTTTATTCTTGAACTGCTTCAACAAAACTTGGCCCCCCCACCGGTGGCTGACCCTCACACGTACACACACAAAATGACACGTAGCGAGACGTTCATTTTCACCGAGGCATTATTCTTCTCTTCCAGATGCAAAGTCAATAAATTCGGGTGATGTGACACGCACCGATAGAGCTGCATGACATGCAGATACGGTACGTAACTCGCGGTTGCGTCAACCATAAGTCTGCATCAAAAAATGATGCTCATAGTTATTTCATGTGAATCCTCGAAATAGAAGTACAGAACATGTTTTTTTTTCTTCAAAACGCAACAAATAAAAAGTACCACGAACATGCATACATACTTTAACAACCCGGCTAGTCCAAATGATGTGCGCTGCACACTGAGCATACATAATTCATACCATTCCATAGGATGCAGATTAATAATGCAAAGTGCATCTATCTTTGAGAGACTTCTATTCAAAACGTGAGAAACTGCACAACTAGTGGTGTCGAGTGTTTTCAAACGGTACACAGGACAACGTAAACCAACCGGCCAACGTGTCGTTTGCAATCGGATAGCAACGATGACGCGTGAGCCGCCGCACATAACTTGTTCACAGAATTGACATGAGGAGCAATACGTTTATTTTTTTCAACCCAGTAGAGATTGAGATTGAGTGGAATCTAAATTGCGTGAAAATCTTTTGCCCGGTTCTGTAAGATAAACCTTATCTTGTTTTCATGCGTGGATGACAGACAATTTCCTCCAAAATGTGTACTATTTGGAACTTGACACTATTCGAGGCCATGTGTGGGCATACCCACAGGTAGACGTGTCCTGTGCCTGCGCCTCCCTTCCGGATTGTCCACTCCCTCCCCTTCGAAAAAGGACACCGTGATGAATGAATTCCCTGTATGACCACAACGGTTTCAGCTCAACGCGTTTACACACAGTATCTCTTTGGGAACTATGCCCTATTGTTGCCTGGGCGGGCTTAGCACATTGCACTGGAATGCATAGCAGCACACACACTCACACACACACGCGGGTCAGACTGATTGCAAAACAAAAAAACGGAAACATGAAAATACCTGGCCACTTTTTTTTTTTTTTTTTTTTTTTTTTTATGTTTTTTTTTTTTTTTTTGGATAAA
>NW_017805409.1:74988-131237 GCF_001891065.2 Hippocampus comes
AAAAATTTCTCCCCCTTTTTTTTTTTTTTTTTTTTTTTTTTTTAGCTATTTGCATTATTTTCAGGCTAAAACCATTTCATGGCGTCCATGCAGTTTAGCCACGAGTACTAAGTGAAGGCTCTCTTAAATTGTCTCTGAAATATGTTCACCACAGATGAACAAAGTCCATGAGAGACAAATGACCTTTGTCTTTTGCCGAGAAAATAAAATGTAACGATGCAGGAAACAATAGTCAATGTCGAAACTGTCGTGTCCACCTGCAAAGTGGTTGCATGCGGTCCGGTTGTAGTTGACAATATCTCTGAACTGGTCAAGCGACTGACTTTCCACTTGAAATGTGTCAAGACAATCGTCAATTGAGTCACTCCGGTGTGTCCGTCCGTCAACCTTTCCACGGCCCCGAGTGCCAAGTGACCCCAGCTCTCATTCCAAGTCCCTAGCGGGACAGATGACAGCGGCCAAGCCCGGCTGCTGACACTCTAATTCCAGCTGCTGCTGCTGCTGTTGTTGTTGTTGATGTTGATGTTGTTGTGACCGGGGATTACGGGGAGCCCTTCACCCGGCACCGTGCCGCTCCTCTCCGCCATCCGTCCCTCCCGCCATCATTTCATTCAGTCCATCTGCGGTTGTCACGCAATCTCAGAGTTCAAACATTCATCCTTCCACACGCACGCTGCTGGGGTGTTCGCAAACATAAACACGCGCACGGCGACATTGTCCGACACATCTGTGTTTCGGGCGGAAATAACGCTCCGTAAAGCTCCAAATCCTATTTCAAATCAGCGATTACGTATTTCATGAGAATGGCGGAGAAACAAGTACATTTCCCCCCCGCCCCCTTCCAATTTTAAATTGACTTCAATGGGGTGGGAGGTATTGACACACTCAATAAGCAGAGAAGTAATTAACATTCTTTGAAAAATTTAAATTCCATTGGAAACTCTTCAGCCCGCAATAAAACATTTCAAGATGCTGGAAGGTCTTAAAAAAATGGGCAAAGCATTTTCTGCCCTGATATTCAAACTGCCCGTCGCGTTTGAATGCACTTGTTTTACGCATAAACAAATAACTTATTGCGAACTATGTTCATGGGTCCCTTAGTTCAATCATTTGGGCAGCAACGAAGCCATTACCACAGCTTGTGTATTGAGAATAACACATTAATTATGAATAAGGCATACTAGGGACGGAGATAGCCATGAGCAACGCAATCCAAATTCAATCAACTGACTGGAAATCTTAAATCAATCAATTATAGAAGTGAATCATCTATATTTAAAAAAAAAAAAAAACTCAGATCGTGGAGATAAGCAGCATCCGTGGCACCCTTCATTTTCCAGCACAGGAGGATAATAATGCATTTATTGTCTCTGAAGAGTAACAATGGATTCATTTTCCGTTTTCAGAAGGCGGCAAGCCGGTGACCTTAAAACCTGCTACGGTTGGGACTCGTCGAGATTCCTTTTCCAAATTTGGGAGATGACTTCAACTAGACATTATTTGATGCCCTGCATGTGTCCCTTTTATATTTTGTGATGAGCGTCTTCTTTGGATCATAAATTAACCATTTATGATTCCAAAACGACTGCGACGTATCTGATGTTGGCAAGGACACGCGGAATATTCAAGGTGACCAACAAAGGAAATACTTGTGAGCCATCGACTTGGAACGCCTTGGAGACGACATGTACTCATTATAGGATACTACAAATGCATTCAACACTTGAAAAAAAAAAAAAGGGCTGTCCTTGACCACAGTCGAATACTCCTCCAACGCCCTTGATTCATTTTCATTTGGTTTTTTCGTCACTCCCGCCCCGCCCACCTCAAAAAAAATAAATAAATAAACTTCCGAAATATGGAAAACTGTCACGGATGATGTCACGCAAAACCTTCCCTATTGCAATAGCTCTGCATGCATACTTCAGGTGACTTCCGTTCAACAAGTATCTATAGTATGGCGATGTCATAAGTGTGCGTGTAAGAAAAGAGTAAAAGACACAGGAAATAATCTTTCAGGTGATTGTCAGGGCCTTGGGCAAAATGCTTCAGCTGCGAGCGAAGCGTGGAAGAGCGCCCCATTTTACGGTGATTGGATCAAGTTCACAAAAAGTTCAGCACTTCAGATCAGTCCCACCTCTGATTCCCAACTCAGTAATCTGACACTGACATTGGAGGATTGGCGAGTAATCTGGATGGAGGAAGGGAGCGGGGGAGCAAAGGAGGGTGACAATCCTCTCAGGGTTGCCCCCCCCCCCCAGATTGAATCAATCACCTAATTAGTGTAAATCAGGAAAATGCTCTAAAGCAATCTAAATGAACCAACTTTCTTGGGTAATGAAAGTTCCATGACGATTTCGAAAGAGTTTGGTGGAAATTCATGCTAGCAGCTCCTCAGAGTTTCGAAAATTGATATGGGGCAAATTCAGTTTTCAAGGAGTCAAGGAATGTACTTTTCTCTAAATTCCAGGATAAAAAGATCCAATTTTTTTTTTTGTTTGTTTTGTTGTACTCAAACATGTCCACGTGATTTGGCTTGAAATAAAACACTCGATGTCCCAGGTTAGCCCAGTCAGGGCCAAGACTTGTGAAAATGAATCTAGAACAAAACCAAAAAATAAAATTAATATGATCAAGAGATAAGAGAGATGCGGATTCAGGGTTTGAAAATGTGCAAAGATGCAACGTGTCAAAGGTGTGGATGTGGCAGGATGAAAATGCAAACAGTTTGAACTTCACAAGGTAATTAACAAGGTCATTTTGTACTTGACAAAAAGAAAAGAATGTTCATGAATAAAGAATTCAGCCTGCAGGGATCAATGGGCATGAGGCTGGTTTGAATAGGTGGAGCAATGTGGAAGGAGAGCAACGGTGAAAATCGGCATCATCATGCAACAGTACTACCATGTTTGGGGGTGCAAGGAAAGAAACGTGCTAAGGATCTTCAGCATTCACGTAATTATTACACATATAACCCAACTCTTTCCCCAGATTCAAACTGCAAATGAATGATCCGCCAGAGACAGCGTGACACTCAAACTGCCTTGCGTAACTTGCTCGGAAGCTCGCCGCTCAACATCGGATTTACAATATTCACTTGCCAGCTATGCAACGCATGCAAAGTGTCGTCTTTGTGTTGACAGGAAGGCGAGACAGACAAGAATCTAAGCGTAAGCAGGTTCAAATGAACAGAAAGGGCGCGGACATTCCGACTGCGCAGTCAAAGAGAAAGTACGTGTTTCCGACCAGCACCTGAACGCACCATCATTCCTGGACGCACCGTAATGTGAGATCACTCATCCAAAATCACCGTCGTGTCACTGCAACTGACTCGAGCAACCCATCGACAAACTTTGCACCTCCTGCTAACCATGCACATTCTTTCAAACGCATTCACACCATAAAAGTCCGATTTCAGCTCGACTCACCGTTTGTTTGCTTTTGGCAGTTTGTCGGGAGACTCCGAGCGTCGCTGTCACCGCTTCAGTCCGCCCACTGGAGAAAGCTCTACCCTAGCCGCAGACGAGCTGCTCGCCCACGTGGAGCCTCGGAGCCAATCGTTGCCTTGGAATATGATTGACCTCTTTTGTAGCCAATCAACGTAATAGTTTTGTGCGCATGACAAGTCGATGGGCCAATCGCGGCTCCCAAATGTTCAGCAGATTCGTTGTCGTCACCAAAGGGACTTTTGACAGACACATGGTGCTTTCAATGGAAAAGTTCGACTCCTTTTACGGTCGGGCAGAACCAATCGCCGGAATACGGGCAACCGGGCAAGGCCCTTCGGACTGGAAGACGCCCCGAGGCGTCAGTTTGGCTCGCTGCAAATGTCACTGCGACTAAAGAGTGAAGGCACAATCCCATTTTGAATGCGTCCACCTATTGTATTTTAACGTGCTGTCCTCTTGTGGATATAAATAAATAAAACGAGTCGAGGAGGGGATTAGCAGAAGAGGAGGCTCCTATTTCTCAAATGACACGTTGAACTCTAGTGACACCTTGTGATCGAATTGGCAAGGACTAGTTGATGGCAAAAAGGTATCTTGACGTGTGACCTCATTAATTCTTTCTAGGTAATCAGTCAATGACGTCACCGTGTAGTCAGCCCCGCATGAGGAAGCGCTTCTATTTCTGTTTCAGGCAAACCCGGACCTTCAAAGGAGATCTAACCACCTTTTAAAAACACCATGAGTACCCAGCAATTTAGTGATCGCTAGTAAAAAAAAGATAAATAAGCAACACTGGGTTAAGAAAATTTGTCTCCAATGTATGACAGTATGCATACAGTAAGTATATGCAGAAATATTTAATTACAGCAAATCTACAATGCAAGAGTCAGAAAGAAGACGTGTAGACCAGTTTTGATGTCACATTGCCTGCTCTCAATTTGCAGTCAAGTAGTCAACAAGGCTGCAGACATGCTGCTCTTTTCATGAGTCACTTGAGGTATTTTTACACAGCAAAAGTCAGCTCAATTATTGCACACGTGTCAATTTGCTTTCAAAGATGTTTATTGAAATAAATATTTTTGAAATTTTTATAAACTTCAACCATTGATAATGCTATCACACAGTCAGAGCCTGGAGTTGCACCATTTTCCTCTCGAGTCAATATGATATGAAATAAGAAGAATGAACTTTGCATTTCACCGTAAGTGAATCAGTAATTGAATTATTTGTCGGGACTGTTATTAGATATTGATCACAAAGTATTTTTTTTTCCTGAACATCACACACTTCGTTAATTTCCAAGCCATAATTCTTTCACCTTCCTTTCACCCTCACTCGGGTTCAAGCTGGGTTTGGAATAATTAAGGTGCACTTGATTTAGCTTGCTATTAGCAGGCTTCCTAAATGAAGTGCTCCTCAAACTTGGGAGACTGTTCTGTGCAGGAGTGACGTGTACTGAACTCTATGTATAAATGAGTCTCCCATAATTCGGAAGATTTCCGTGATCAACTCGACGTAACAGTTTGCAAGCAGACAGCAGCAGTCAGCTGTTTTGCACATCAAATCCTCTCACTTCTGCAAGATTTTGAGTGCAACATGCAGGTAAAAATGTGCACAATTTGAAAAGTCTAACTTGGTCATCGTCAATCTTACCCACGTTTCTTTTTTTTTCCCCTCTCAATAGGGCACGTTTTCTCATAAGAAAATTAGAGCAGACTTTATTCACAATACCCTCTATAGTATTCTGCATTTCAAAGCATGCCAAAGAAATGTTTCAGTTTCTGCATAGTGCTGGCTATACGAGTGCCAAGGTTTTTGATACCTTTACAAGAAGTACAAGTTGGTATGTACAGACAAAGAGCGACGTGAGTAGATCCAGTATTGTGTAAACCTCAAGTGCTCAAAATATCTACAAATGTAAGTCCGGTGGAACTCATATAGAAAGTTGAATAGAGCTGAAAAATGCTCAAAAGTATGGAAGAGCTAGCAAGCGAGTGTGCGTCTGTAAGAGTGCAGGAGCTAATTTAAGTGTTTTTTTTTTGTTTTTTTTTTACCATTTGTTTTTAAAGACTCTTTCTTTTAAACACACCTTCCCTATTCATGCAGTACCACTTCCGACTCTGGTGCAAATTCCTTGCCTTCTTTTTTCAGTGTACCCATAGTGGTTTAAGATGCAGTATGCATTACATAAATCTGTATTCTCTAGCATTGAATATTATGTTTGGGTCTACTGACACTTACTAGGTCAAATAAGATACAACCACATTCTACATTTGAGGTCATCGTTCTGAATGTAAAGTAACAAGTTCAGGCCACTAGGTGACTTATTGTACTCAAACAAACAAACAAGCAAAAAAAAAAAAAACAAAAACACTCGCTACAGTACATGAGATGTCAAGGAGAGCCAAACTAACAGGGGAAAAAAGTGTACAGTAAACACTGGCTTCTTGCTGGATATATGAAGTCAGTCGTCTTTAGTTAACAGGCCTCACTGACACACAACACATCCTGTACATAGAAATGATTTTGAATACAATTAAACATGTATGTGCTTCTTTTGGATGTTTGTAGACCGATTGCACACAAGAAAAGGAAAAGCAGCATCAAGGGTTGGTGTCCCGGAAGCAATATTAGGCATGGTTTAAAAATAAAATAAAATAAAAAATTGAGTGAACTCCAAATTTGCATGTAAGCAGACTCTGATAGCATTTTAAGTTGTGCAATTAAACAAATATTTTAGGTTTTGCTAATGTGAAGAGTTTACAGAACTCGTTGTCCTTTGAATTGTTCCCCACCCCCCACAATTTAAAGATATAAGTAAAACAATTTCAATAATGTACTGTATATTTTAACGTTTTTCAACTTAAATTACTGTTTTAGCCCCTTTAATAATGTTAACCGGGGTAAGTATGTGGTGTTGATAGGCTAAATAACAAGGCCATAATGTAGCCAAACATTGTACTGTACTTTCTAATAATGTAATTTCCAATATTTTCATCTTAACAGTATTTTAAAGCAACACTGCCACCTAGCGTACATCGAGAGAACATAAAGTACCTCCGGACACCCGTTTCACGAACGATCAATCCAGTCGGTTTAAGAAAGTTGGCTGTGTTGTATGTCTTTTGTGTTTTATGGACGACGCGTTTCTCTCGTGAAGTGACAGAAGCTTTGTAGTGAGCACCCCAAAATCCCTCGTACTTGGGTGATCATACGAATATTTTCAGAGGTTGATTGGAGCATTAAGTAAAGATGTTAACTTCAATTTTGGTGACCATCAATGGCAGTTTTGGCACAGAAGGCGAAGTTTAGATCCCTACATTCCGGATTTGGACTGTCATGTTGAGGAAGCTCTTTAAAAGGACGAGGACGGAAAGGGACGGAGGACGATTACTATATGAATAAGGACGGAGGGACGATAACGGAAGGGTACCCAGGTCACGGACGGATTGGCAAAATAGGGTAAAGTGCCCATCTCTGAGAGATAATATTATTATTATTACTATCATAAAAATAGGTTCACTCCAATCACCAGTTCGGAGGAACACGTGTATGACAGCTCACGCTACACTGCCAAGCCTTCATTGAATGTTCAAGCGAGATTTTGGTTTCCACTGCCCGTCCTTCAAAAGTTTTGAGTCGCACATGACGTGAGGCAAAAATATCATCAACCCTCGTTTTGTTTCACCACCCACTTGCTTTGGTTCAATACTAAAGTGCAACTTCACTGAGCGTTACAGCCACATTTTGCAGTTACTGACGCTAACGAGGACAGACTGGGAATAAAGTTATTCATTAAAAGTTATTATTAAGAATACAGTAATTAATCACTGAATTAAAATGATCAACCCCTTTCCGTATCCTAAAAATTTGGACTTGCCTGAGTGTCAATTAGACTCTTGGACAACACTGAACAAAAATCAAACACGAACATCTGGAAGAAACATGATTAGACATTTACAAATCATACAATAATTCACAGACAAAATGATAGTAATAATAATAATCATAATAATAATAATAACTAGACACACAAATAAATAAATAAATTAGCTTCGACCAGCAAGCAGCAGGATACAATCTTTGAAATGCTGCCTTAAAGGGGAAATACACCAGAATTAAAGTTCAAGGTTGTGACTCTGCAAATGTTGACTCTATTTTCTTTCATTGTTTATCAGACAAATTAAAAAAAAAAAAAAAGGAACCAAAGGACACATTCCTGAGTCTCGATTAAAGATTTGCACTGGTTAAAATATAAAGTGCTAAAACGTGAATCGAAGTGTTGCGGCTGCTACAAATCACTTTAAAGGACTATTGCACTCAGTTTACGTCGTGCACAAAATTTCAGGGAAGACAAGTGGAAAAGTGGGATGGAGGAGGGCTTCTTAATCTTTTTTAATTATTCTTATTCTTGTGAATTGATGCTAATAGGTGTATAACTTCAATGTCACGATTAGATACTGTATGTACGACTGTTGTTTGTGTCCTGGAGGGAAAAATCATTTGACACTCAACTGCAGTCAGGGAGCAAAAAATTTCTTGCTGGCAAAAAAATAATAAATAAATAAAAAATTAAATAAAGCTCATCTCATGTCATTCGGTGAGTCATGGGTGTGGGAACATCCGCTTCTATAAAAACAGCAAAGCCTAAGCGGCCTCGCGTCTGTCCGAATGGTACCTGAAATGAAAACATTATAAAGCATGTGTGTGTGTGTGTGTGGTGACTTTTGGGGGTGCCCTGTAACAGTTTGCTCATTCAACTCTAAAGATGAATCATACTGCATATGAGCACATTTGTTGCAGACGTTACATTTCTTCTTTGACTCCATGAAAGAAGTGGCGTTCCGGTCACCCTGTGTGTCCGAGCGTCGTCATACTTCAGAGGATCTCAGTTCGCATCTTTTAGGTAAAAGTACAATGTTTACGTCTGGCAATAACAATTGCAATAACAAGTGGTACTATAAATTCTGAAACGTTACTGCTAAAGGATTAAAAAGTCTCGGGCATACTCAGATGACCGTGTAACTATTTGGAAACTTCATATTAAAGGGATTTTACATGTGCTGTTTAGATCCACAAAAGCAAAACATCTTGGCTGTAATGTCTCCCTAATTAAGAAAACCGATTTGCTGTGTCCATCGACAGTGGGGCGAAGCTGACACACTGACCAGTTCTGATTTATGTTCTGCAGACTGAAAACAAAAAAAGAAAACACGCACAGACCTAAACTTAGCAAACATAAAAAAAAAAATAATAATAAAAAAATTAAATCACAATACATAAAGCGCACTCACTCGACTCTTCTTGCCAGTGTTTGCATATTGTACTGTACAGAAAATAATGGCGCATTCGTCTGGTCGTAAACTGTCCAACGTGTGTATATATATATATATATTAGTAGCTCATGACTGCTATGTACAATTTATAAGCATTCCGGGTGCTTAGGTGGAAAAACAAACGGACCAGTGAAATCTGAGGTAGCATATTCAACAATGATAAAATAAACTCAAACCCACTGCGGACGTCAACTCCTCTGCAAAAACTCAAAAAGCTTACCGAGTTGGAAAACTGGGATTTCACGTTTGTGTACACGTTTGGGTTTGCCGATTTCCATGACAGGCATGCGGATGGTTCGTCACCCACGAGAAAATGTTGGTTCTGGTAGGGCAGCTGATATGTTCGTCAAGAAAATTCATGGCTTTTGAACCCTCCAGTTCCCACGCCTGAGGTGCAAACCAGCCAGCCAGTCAAGTGTGCTCTTGGGAATTCGGGCGCAACATTTTCTCCACCTCTTGGCGCGGGACATCGGGGAGAGGGGGGGGGAGGCAAGGAACCGTTGACATAATGGGACAGCGGGTTTCTTGTTAGGCCAGCTAACACTACATTTTGACCAACCGGTTTGTGAGGTTTCTTTTCGGAAGCGCCACTGACACATAAGAATAGAGTAACTGTTTCAGTGCAAGACATGATGGCTACTGGTTTCATTATTATTCGGTCTGTTGGTTTTTTTGTTGTTTTTTTTTTTTTTTCTTTTTCGTCTTTACATGTCCTCGATAAGTCATTTAAGACTGGATTCAGCAGTAAAGGGATACGCCTAAGGATTGCAGTCATTTTTGAGTGATGCCACCCCTCTTCGATTTGCCTGTTCAGGACACCTCTCTGCTCTTTTTTGGGTGGGTGGGGGGCGGGGGGTGATTCAAGGTTGCACTGTTGAAGAGCTCTGGGTGTTCATGCGGAATGGGGAAGAAACTAGGAAGAGAGATAGAGAGGCATCCACCTTATTTTCCCTTCTGGGCTCAGAGCGCTCTTCATGAATGGCGCATCCTTGCGTTTAAGGTCACAGGAGGGTTTTGGTTGCAAAGTTTGAAATAGGGCCAGCAGTATCCTTCCTCCTTCCCTCTCACTGTCGAACCTTCCCGTTCTCCGTACCCTTCGCTTCTTCCTTAGCTACCCCCCGGGTCCGAGCTGTGTCTCTGCGCTGTCCGTGAGTCCTGAGGTGGATGTGACTCTTGGAGAGACGATCTCCTTTGTGTTTCCAAATCCTGGTCAAATCGCCCCGTTGCAGCCGCTTGCTCGCCGCCAACATCGATACGCAACTCGGAATTGAATTCCAACCCTGTTCTTCTTAGGCTCGAGATCAATCCGGAAGGTGAATTTGATCCTGCGCCTTTGCCTAAATCTAAGTCGAGCGCTGGGTCTGAAATTGTCGCACCTCCAGTTTCCAAACCAATCTCAAGCTCCAAATGCTGTCCTAAGATGTCCAGTCCAGAGGAGGAGCGCTGGTTCTGGCTGGTGTCGATCAAAGGTGAGTCCCGCAGTTCTTGGGATTCAGGAGACGTGGCTGAGAACTCCTCAAAGTCCTGAGAGTCCAAGATCTAAACAGAAACAAACGACAGTTGTGTTGAATCCACCATTATAGCCCATTACAGTGCTGGCTCCTAGACGTATGACTATTTTGTTGACCATGCTTGGAACTCTAAGCATTTGTATCTCAAGTCATCTTTTCCCATGGAAAAGAATGGAAATGACATTAATTTGTTCCAGGCCGACACCCCCCCTACAAAATTAAAAACAACAAAACATTTTGTGATGTATATTTTAAGAAGGAAAATTGTATTTCATTTAATGTTTTATAAAAACATGGCGTACTGACATCATTAAATGGAATGTAAAGAAGAAAACAGTTTTTGCATCATGAAAAATTAATTGTGGCACCTTTTGGTGTGTGCAATCTGACCACCGTGCGGACGAATGAAGGCGAGTTTCACTCAACCACTGTAAGTGACTCAAAGTAACCTGCAGTATAATTCATCATTTTTTGCAGAGGATAAAGAATATATGCCTGAGAATATTATTTATCGGAACATTGCCCAACGTGCCAGAATGCCAGTGCACTCCATAATAACGTACCCTGATCTCATGTACAGCATATTGAAACAAAATGCAGTGTGTGATATAAATAACAGCAGGCCGATGTATTTACAGAATTGGAAATGCATTTCACCTGTGATAAGGAGGCCAGGGTGTTTGTCTCAAGTTGTGTAACAGGCGGGACCAGTTTCTCTCCAGTGCCTGGATCAGCGCATGGGGAGGCCTGTGAGTGAGATGGCATGATCACAGAAGGAAAATGTCCACTTGTCCACACAGCATTTTCTTGTCTCTGTTGTGGTGGGGATGATGTGGTCCTGCTCTGTGCCAGTCAGATGTGTCCCAAACTCATCCCCGAGTGAGGTTTTGTGCATGAACTGTACATTGCTATGCTTCTACCTGAGGCGGTGACGAGACAGCACTATAGGCGGGGGGGACCAGAGCCATTTGTCTCTGCAGCAGCTGCATGATCGTTCCGATATCTGTTGACATACGAGTCTCCAATCTGCACACAATAATTCGTTTGGGTTGAAAAACCGGGGTTTCCAGTTCAAACGAGCTCCATTCGCTTGGACGGAAAGCAATTTTCAGTCTTATGAAACAGAATCACAAGCAAAAGTTGCACTGAACAGCATTTTCACTTGGTCATGTAACCATGTCGAACGTGCATCCCGTTCTGCCAAAGAAAGTCACGACGTCTGCTGCGCAAAAAAACCTCTATTAGCAAAGGTAAAATTGAGATTTTTGGTGTTGTTGTGTATTGTGGGTGAATGTGGTTTTTTTTGGGTGGTCATTTATTGTTTTTGGGAGCCACTTTTCAAAATTAAAAAAAGCCAGACTACATTTGTATTTTTACAGGAAACTGAAAGCCGTTAATGTGAGTACCGGTTAAGTTGTTTTTGCAACAGGTCAAGGCGCGTGTCCAGCTGGCTGCGTTGCTGGCGGCTCAAGCTGTGCAAAGGTGTGCTGAGGGATGGGGGGGAGGCGAGGCTGCAGCTGGGAACCTCCTGGTACTGACCACCCCCTCGATTTTCCCCCCAGAAACTGAAGATGTTGGACACACCTGAGAGGGCACCTGAAAACAAAAGAGAGGAGAATATTGAGTGATGGCAAAACACTTTGACTCATGATGAAGCAACGTTGAGATGCAACAGCATGACTCTTTTTTTTTTTTTTTAATTATTATTTCTACCTGACAATGCATTGCAGGTGTTGCCCGTCTTGACTTCTCCATCGCCATCTGTGTTCTCAGAGAAGTTTTTGTGTGCCGCCTGTACATGGTGGTTCTCCAACATTGCAGATGACGGAGCGAGGCTGGTTACAACTGACTCTTCTCCCTTTCAGACCAGGACATGATCACATTACTTTTAAGTATCGTAAGTAATTAAAAAAAAAAAAAAAGGAGCGGGGGGGCTGGGATTTTGCACCTCATCCCCGCTAGAATGGGAAGACACCGAGTTGCGAAACTGCCTCTTTGCAGCCTCTTGACGTTTTTGGTTATGGGCTGATTCTCTCTCTCGTCTTCTGTTTACAGACTTGTGGGACTTTTTAATTTCGCCGACATCTGCGTCATCTGGTCAGGAAAGTGGAAAGCAAATATTGGGGATTTGACGCCAGTGTATTTCTTGTCATTTACGACAACAACACTTCCAATAAGCAATCCGGAGGATGCGTTACCCTTCTCTGTGCGCCGCCTAAATGATAATTTCCGTCGGCGCAATTTGTTAAAGCCCCCGCATTTAGACTCATCGCTGCTTGGAGAGCCGGGGATCATGTTGGTCTGCATAAAATAACAATATAACATATCATATGAAAAATAGAAATGATGTTTCTCTTTGTTGTTGTTGTTTTTTTTTTTTTTTCCGAATTACAGTTCAAAACTCACATCACGGAGGTTGAAGGTAATTTCCAGGTTGTTCCAGAAGTGTTCCGCAAATTCCGGATACATGTCCAGCACCTCTAGAACATCTTCCCTGAAGATTTTGTGAAGGTCACAGTAGGTAAGCGCCCTCACGTCGGCGTTGGATTTACCCGGTCGAGCATACAGGTTGATAGGTTCACCAAAGATGTCGTTCTTTCCTGAGAATGAGAAGCGGTGTCATATAAAGAGGGGGATGCGAAAACCTGGTTGGCTTACACAACAACGGAATAGCTGTGGAAAAATAACACAGAGCTCTGTGACAGTGAAAGGTGGGGATGGAGGGTGGAGGGGAGGGAGTGGGTGGGACAAACCATTTTTTTAAGGCAAGGGGGTGCTGTATTATTGTTATTAGAATATTATATTTGGAGCTAAGTATTGTATGAGTATGACTATACACTCATCTAGCTTGTTTTAAAAGGACAGACTGTTGAAAAAAGATTTTAGGGGTGTCTTGTTGGATAATTTTGTCAAGTATTACGTCAGTATTATTAAATGCAGCACAGTGTTTTCTCTTAGTACAACCTAGATTAATACCATATTTAATAATCAGGAAGCCAGTTGGTATTCCGATCGTCATTGACATGAAACTTTGATTGGGCAACCAGCAGAGGGCGCCTCCAATTACTGTAGTGCATATTTTATTGTTAAGCATTACTAGTTACAAAGACAACAAATGAGGAAAAAAGTAAAACAAGAATTTACCTAGTATGGCAACCACAACATCTCCTCTTAGTATTTCTATGGATCCTCTGGATATAAAGTAGATCGCGGTGAGGACGTCCCCGGCGTGGACGAGCGTGTCACCGGGGGGTGCGTGGGTGGTCTTAAACTTCATTGCCAAGGCCCTGAGGCAGCCCTTGGTGGAGCCTTTAAAAGCCTTACAGTTCTGCAGCAAAGTCCGGTTGAGATGGAGACAGATGTCCGCCTGGAGACACTCTGGGAAACCTTTTAACACCTGGGGATAGGGCGGTGGGGATGGAGGGGACAGGATCCAAAGAGGCCGAGATAAATGAAGGGAGGAAGAAAGGTTAGAAAGAAGGTCAGATAAAGAGGGAGGCGGGCAGAGAAGGAGTGTGAGGAGGAGACAATTGGAAAGAAGGAAGGTTAAGAGGTGTTAGAAATACAGCAGTTGAATTGACAGAGGAAGGTAACGTCAGTATGGATACGTGCCGTTAGCATTGAGGAGCGGATTAATAAAGTTTAGAGGAGTGATTTTCAAAGCCTGTATTGATGCGGAGAAGATTCACTGAATTAAATGTTCAAACTGTGCATAACATTGGATTCACTTTTTTTTTTTTTTGCAGTGCAATGTTAAATACATTTTAGCTTAACTCGTATCATAAATTTGCACACTTAGCATACTAACATACTCTTTAAGGATCAAAACCTCTACTTTTTTTCATGAACACTTGGGCCTACTGTACGACTATATTTTAACATCGGGCATTATGGTGGTCTTTGTAAAGCAAAATGTTTTTTGAGGTGGTAAATGACACATATATTTTTGGGTCCTGTTAACATTCGACAACTAAAAGTCTTCTTATAGTTCACCGAATGAATGTCATCAAACCAGAGCCTTGCTTTGTCATTTGTGGAGGGATTCTACAATGTTCATTAGTGGTCAACACTGACGTTCAATAACAGTCTGCGGAACATTGTTCTTTTAGCACCAACGGATTACTTCGAATATGCTCTTTCGACTAAAGATCCCAGAATCAACTTGACAGCTACTCAGGATAAGACTTTATATTGCACCGTGATTGTAATTCATTTCAGAGCGGACGCGGAAACGTAGCTCTCCACAAAGCAGTCGGACAACCTTTTTAGAGGTCTGTGCTCTACTGAGTCTCAGTCCGACTTTTACCCAAAAGGACACGAGTCAGCAGTTTTCTGAGTTTGAACGGTAAATGTCCATTGTTTTCTGGAGTTTCACCGCAAAAGCAAACGGGGGAGGTTTTTGTGAATGTTTCAGCAAAAAAACAAAGCGAGCAGGCCCGTAGAGTGTTATTATTGTGAAGAATAGGTGCAATTTCAATGCTGCAAACATGGGGAGCCCAAGCCATTTTAGGTGGCAACTTTAGGCCACTCATTTTTTTTTTTTTTTAATGTACTCCCACTAAATAAATTACACTCCTGGCTTCCTTTTGACACATAACTCTTTTGTTGCCTTGGTAATGTGTTGCAGTGGACCTCCGTAGGAGACCTTTCCTTGTTTAATGGTGCTGCAAGCATTTGCTCGACTGTTAACTTTCAAGGGTGTGCTTTTTATTTTCACGCTACATCAATATTCACCGTTGGAAGGCATTGCTGGTGGGTTTTTTTTGGTATTTTTTGCATTAGCTTTTCTTCTGAGCACAGCTATCGTTCAAAGAGTGAAAGTACCGTCATGTTTTATAAGTCTTGTTATTTCTGCTTGCTTATTTTCACAACTTAGGTAGGTAACCTCAATTATTTCATAGTTAAAAAAAAAAAAGAAAAGAAGAAAAAAAACAATGAGGGGCACCGGGATCAAGTAGTGAGTGCCAGGTCCCAACCAATATGAACTAATTGCTGACGTTTGGGCAGAAAATGCATAAAATAACATTTAAACCCCAATGCAGTTCAATGGGAATCAAGTATTCATGGGTTTTTATTATGTGCAAGCCAGCATGGGTTGACAATGAATCTGTTTAAAAAAATATCATTTTGGGTTCCAAGAATGCATTGCGTGGTGCGAAATGTGTGACGCGTTTATGACCGCAGTTGCGCTGGTGCGTCTGTGTGTCACGGCTGAGTCGACACAGAACAGAGTAGTCGGGCATTTGATTGGGATGCGACCTCCCATTGGCCGTGACAAACGGTTCAGGCGGCGGTCACTTGGTATACACTCATGGTGCCTTTGTGCGCACTGACAGGTGCGATTCACAAAGCCAACGTTGTGCCCGTCCAACATGAACCCGCCTTTGTGGTCAGCACAACTGAATGACTTGATCAGCAGTCATGCGTGTTTCATTTAGCCCTGGGGGTTTCATATGTGCGTCGTGATTGGCTGCATACTCGCCTTCTTATATGAGCTCGTGGCGGTCCAAGCGTGACATGGGAGGGAGTGTGTGTGTGCTATTTATAATACTCACATCTTTCCTATTTTCTCTGATGGTGTCGGACCATGCATGCTGAGACAAAGTCTTCCAATCATCCTATTAATGTACAACGCAGGCTCAAAATGCTACTCGAGCCTCGGGGTGTGTATTCATGCGGGTTCAATTTGATGCAAAGACTCGGTGTACACACGTAGCAAGTGGGTACATGTGGATCACAGGTACTCACAGCATTCATGTCGATGCCGTTGGTGTAGGACCAGGCGTGTTGGAAATATTCTTCCAGCCGCTGCCTGAGCGGGTTGGGGATCTGGTGGAAGCGGATGAACTCTCGGACTCGAAGCATCTGGGTGTGGTAGCGGGCCGTCCCCGAGTATAGCCGCTGGATGATGGCAGAGACGTTGCCAAAGATGCTGGCGTACATCAAAGCTGGTTGCGGGACAGAATGAAATCAGTTCAGACAGATTTGTCCAGTGAAAGTCGGCATGGAGGATAGCGGTGAGTGAGATGGCGAAACAGAGAGCGGCAAAAAATTGACCTAAAAAAATAAATGGCCACTAGGCTGCTCAAAAGGCAAATCCCCTTCAGCGCATATTTAGAAAAGTATACACAGATTTTTTTTTTCCGTTTGTTTGTTTTAGATATCTTATGTATTATCATAACTCACATCCTATGAGCATGACACAGATGGAGAAAATCTTCTCCGAGTTGGTGTTCGGGGAGACGTTGCCAAAACCCACGCTGGTCAGACTGCTGAAGGTGAAGTAGAGAGCCGTGACGTACTTGTCTTTAATGGAGGGGCCCGTTCCTGTTGAAGCGCAAAGGTTACACCGGTATGTATTGGAAAGGCTGCAATATTGGTTTGACATCACGCTAACAATACCAGCACCGTTGTGAGTCTCAGTACCTGGGATGGAGTCATTAAATTGTTTTCCCAGTTGGTCGCCGAGTGTATGGAGCCACCCAATTGAGCCGTTCCGCTCCACGTTACCGATGGCATACCTGGGGATTGTAATTTGAGATTAAGCAAATCCCTCACTTTCCAACAACCTGGAACACATCAGCCATTTTTTCCCCAGATTATTTTTGACCAACAACAAAGACACTTTGCTGTAGGCCAATGTGTCTCATGTGCCTGTTTTTAGGATGACTTAACAGTTTTTAATTAGGCACTTTCTAGAAACGTGAGTTAATAAATCAAATAAAGAAAGAAATACACTCATTAATCTGGTCAAGAAATTGTCACTATTTATTTTTTTTTTAATCAGACATGCAAGTAAAATTTTTGAAATTATTATTATTATTTTTTTTATTGTGATGATTGAGAATCTGCTCCCATTTTTTTCTCTACAATTACAGGTTTGGTCCAGTAACAATTTTTAGCTGCAGGACTTCATTTTTCAAGTGCACACAGAAGTCCAGTCACTTTTTCCCGTGGATGCAAATTTTGTAAACAAGGCAGCTGTTAGCATTGTACCAGATGCACGCCAGCCAGTGCGCGATGAGGGCAAAGGTGCACATGAGGAGGAAGAGGACGGCTGCGCCGTATTCGGAGTAGCGGTCCAGTTTTCGTGCTACGCGGACCAACCGGAGGAGGCGAGCTGTTTTCAGCAGCCCAATCAGAGTGGTGGTCTGTCGAGAGGGGAAAGAGAGGAGAGTTAAGCGTGCCTCTGATTTGAGGGAGAGTGTGGGCACACCTTTTTAAAACTAATGAGGTACTCTGGTGGATGAGCTCCTCCCCTTCCATTCATGTCCATACGATGAATACAGTTAATTAAAAATAAAAGCTTCACTGACGGAGAGCCTATAGTCCTGCTGTGTGTGTGTGTGTGTGTGTGTGTGTGTCCTCACAGTAAGTAATAGCTGTCTGGTGAGAATAATCTGCAATTTCTGGGCTCAGTGGCTTTCCTGGCCAACATCACTGAAGCAAAACCTCCAAGGGGAGTTTCTACATGTCTAACTTTTTTTTTTTTTTAATTCCCATCAAATTGCAATAAATAAAACAAATAGCAAGATAGAAACGCTTTCCGATGTCATTACACAGAGATTATTTACCACTTGGAATAACCCCCAGGCTGGGCTGCACTGTCTAGTGAATCAGTCATCCTTGGCCTCGGGTGATTTTGGTCCTCATTAGGACGTCTCCTCAGAGAGTCGCTCACTTTCTGACTCTTGGTTGGCCTTCCTTGGCTCTTCCATCTCTTGCTCTGGTCGCCTGAACCCACCCAACATCGTTCAGCCACCTTGGTTGTTTTCCTTTTATTCATTTTACCTTAACGTGTGTATACATATTTGTTTAAATATGTATGGGTGGGTTGGTGGGTCAAAAGAGTGCAAAAAGTTTTACACAAGCATGCTTCTATGACATAAATGTCAGAATGGGGTCGAATTTATTTCCCTCCCATATTAACAACATCACATCATCATTATGTCATTATATTCCGCCTTACCTCTTCCCCGCTGCGATAAATTAGAAGGTCGAAGGGAATGGCGGCCACCATGTCAATGAGGAACCAGCCTTTAAAGTAGTGCACGGCGATTCGCAGCGGATGGCTCACCACCTCGTCGTTAGAGTTCACATATGTTGTCCTGAGAGAAGAATGAAGGTAAACCCAAACATCACTCATTTTTGCAGCCAATATTTAATGGACAGTTATCACAAAAATAAGTTCATCCCTCTAATTTTGCTCACGATTTGTTTTTATATCTTTTCTGAAGAAATTACACTTTGAACATTTTCGCTGTTGTGTGAGACCGTATTATCATTTGCATCCAGTAACTTTTGAGAAGGAAATGCTCTGAGCCGCGAAAAGACTTCTTTTGTGAGCACGTATTCGTCGGATGTCATTCAGACCTGAAGTTGATGAGGATGTCGATGATAAACATGATGTCCACAATGAGGTCCACCACGTTGAGAGGAGAGCAGGAGTAACCGCAACGCTGCATGGCTGCTTCTTCCTGAGATGAAAAGAGGATATCAAAAGCCAAAGAGAAGATCATTAGCCGAGGGCGGGCGTGCGCTTCTATCGCTTTCAGATGGATGAACAGACACCATCTGGACGACAAATAGCTTTGGAAATACTTTTTGCAAGATGACCTGTGGAATTTGCATCATGTATTGTCATCACAGTGTCGTCATTCGTTTCAAAAAATGTGTGGCTTTTGTGGCGCTCCACCACTTAACTTTTAATAGATGCTAATTTCTATGAGCATTTTCTTGTTTGTTTGTTTGTTTGTAATGACACACCTGGTCGTTCAGGAGGAAAGCCGCTGAGTAAGGAGTCAGGATGGCGGTGTAGATGACCAGCAGCAAGATGAGCCAATCCCACACCGCCTTGAAGGGACTGTAGTGCAACACGGTCCAGCTGTGGATGCGAGGAGCCTGCAGCTTGTACTCTGGCAAAACATCTGCACCCAGCGAAAGCACCTGGGAAAAATGCTTCGAGTTACCACAAGATGGTGGCAAAGTAATACTATTAGACAGGGCTATGGCTCGAATAAATGCAGCTCCTGCTGCCATTTTAACATAGTTCCTCGTCCCCGAGATGCCTCAAAGATGGCACAAGATAGCAAAGTGGTCCTTCTGTATTAGACAAGGCTTTGGCCACAACACAAAAAAAGGGGAGTATGGATGGGAAGACTCTTGACTTCATAACACTGAGACAATGTGTACTGTGGCTCAAAAAAGAAACCGATTCCCGATATTTTATGGTACTTTTCATCCGCACGCAGAGTCACCAAAAAATTCACACAAGGAATATGATTTGGGGTATTACACTGCAGAACTTAATCGCTTTACTGGCTGTAATATATTCCGGCATCTGCACTTGCAGGAGCGAATCCGTGACAGAGGCAGCAGGGAAGCCTGCCTTGTGTCTCTGCCTAATCGAATCAAAGAATGAGACGCAGGAGCTTGCTTTGGGCTGAAGGAATACTGAGCATCCGAATGCATTTTTGATAGTCCACACAGACATGTCAGACAACTGTGAAGTGAATGCATAACTCGCACACAAAGAAACAACGAAGCTGCCTTGATTCTTGTCACGTTCACAAGGCGACATGGGCTTTATTGTGTCAATATAGTACAAAGTATAACATTGGATGCAGGTTAACACCACTTTTTTGACATTATTAAATGATCCATGAATATTGCATGGATAGGTCCACTTATCCGGAAGCCCAATAGTGCAATAAAACAATATTAATGCATTCGGGTGGCCACATTTCTAAATGGTCTGCAAATCTATTGTAAGAGTCCTGCTAGCCTCACAGTTACATCTTAAGTCATTAAATTGTGGAGTTCTGCGTATTTTATTGCACCGCACTCAGCGGATCCGATTTTACAGTGTGTGTTGACCATCTATTGGCTCTTGTTGTAAAACTTAATACACATGGAACCACAGAGGAGACACTTTTTAAAATGGTTTCTAAATTGTTTACAAGAGCTTAAAAATGACTTTACATTGCTGAAAACGCACCTATTCACTGCTTTTGGCCATATACAGTAAATAACAGTATTGCCTTGATGCCATCTTGCGGCCTCTTGGTGCCAACTCATTGAAGTGAGTTGAGGAGCTTCATTCAGACAACAGGCATATTGTCAAGGGGTAACAATTCAGAATGATCTGATTTGGTTACTTGTAGCGAGGGATCCACAGGAACATATCAGGGAAAACACCGCCAGCCATTCGGACAGTTAAAAGTTCAGAAGTGGAGACGCATTTGCGTGGCGAGACGCAGAGTTGACTTTGAGCGCAGCTGTCTGTTCCGTAATGATGATATGCTTCAAAAGTCACCCCTCGTCATGCTGTTGGCAGTCTTGAGAGAGCGCAATCCCGTGTGCAGCACAACATTTTTCATCTTATCTTTGACACTTGACCCTGAAGTTGACGGGATTCATTTCGCCTGCATCAACAAGTCTACTTTGGCCAATCCCACATGGAGCGGCCGCAATTGTCAGGAGGTGCTCATCTTCGTGGGTAGTTAAAAATTGATTCAATTAGACGTGTGGCCGTAAATCATGTCCTGTGTCCATGTCAACGCCGGCCCCAAAATACATGAGGACAAAATTGGAATTCTATCATCCATCCGTTAAGTACGCCTTGTCCTGTTTAGGGTTGCGGGTGAACTGGAGTTGATGTCAGTCTCTCAAATGAGAGGAAATTGGTAAAAAAAAAACACACACACACACAGGCTGAGATTCATACCAAGAACATCTGACTGTCAGGCAGATGTGCTAACCAGAAACCAACATGCTGCCAGTTTGACTCGATCGAAATTTAATACCGGCTTGGACTCGAGGCTTTTGCGTTATGACTTGAGGTTCATATGGAAGGCGAGCATGTGACAAAACAATGCAGCAATATTTATGCTAACACATCAATCTCATCAACACCTCTACCCGTCTTAATCCAAACCAAAAAGCTTCCGGAGAAAATGATGTGTAATCCCTGCAAATGAGCTCATTAGCACGACGGAATCAATTGATGGGCACCAAAGGGGTTCGTGTACCGAATGAGTTGACCTCCGCTAACCTCAATTGACCTCTGTCAACTATAGTCAGACACAGCAAAAGAAAAAAAAAAACATTGTATTAATATGTCGCGATCGTTTAATAACAATTGGGGAAGAATAGCTGACAGTTTGAGGAGCCAAATTCAATTAAGACATGTCAATTCTTTAAAAAAAATAAACAAAAAAAAACCAATTTCCTGGCAGCACGGAGATTAGCGGAAAGCAAATCTATCAGCATTTGTGAGCTTCAGGGTTAGAACCTCCGCGACTTTCTGTGAGGAGATCGTATTTTCTTCCTGTGCATGCGTGGGATTTTTCCAGTCTGGCTTCCTCCAATGTTCCAAAAAGAATGCACGATGAATGTTCAAACCGGTGTGAATGTGAGTAAGAATGGTTTGTCCTGCAAGTGGCCATTAAGACTTACAGAAACTCTGTTTGTGTAATTTATGCATGGCTCCATTGGTTCTGACTTTGCAATATGGCACCATGCATCATGATTTGTTTTAAAGTCATTTTGACAACAACTACAAAAAAAAAAAAAAAACAAGAAAGAAACCCCATCTTGCATCAGATATAATTTAATATAGGATGTTTGTTCTGACAACCTGTCAAACAGCCCAAAATAAAAAAAAAAAGATGATACTTTGAAGAATTGCTTATGTGCCGCAACTCAAATTTGGCACAACAACGATCTGCTTCAAGCACGGAGCACTTTATTTTGATGTCAAAAAAGGAAGTACCTGACAGAAAATGAGCATGCCGAGCTGAGTGACCCAAGAGCGCCTATCTGTTCAGCGACTTGTCGTTGCATATTTATGAAACATGACAGTCTGCTCAAGTGTGAGTGCATCACAATGGATATATGAAAAATATGTATGAGGTAAAAGGCAGCGAAGGGCACTAAGACAGCGTGGCGCCATGCATCCCGCGTTCCATGCAGGTTCTCACTCACGGAGGGAAACAAGAGACATCAAAACTCATCAATTGAGAGAATTGACGTCACACTCATGACCCTTTTTCACACTGTCAAAACAAAAATATTTTTGTCCTCGAGCTACAGCACTTTTTTTTTTTTAAACAGACTGATGAGTCAAGGAGATATTCAAAGTCTACACACCCTTGTTCAAATGGCATTTTTTTTTGTTTTTGTTTTGTGATCTTTCAGAAAGGGGAAGTAAAGACAAACCAATAAAATCACGTCGTTGCAAAAGCGTGCACACCCTCTTAGAAGTAGGATGTAACTGTTTATTGAATGAAACACATTCAAACTGAGGTTAAATGGGACTCCGCACATCATTTAAAGTGCCTGTGATTAACCACCAATGCGTCAACTGTTCTAGTAGGCTTTCGCTGACATTGTATTTTGCTTTCAGCTATTCGGCATTTTTCATGATTCCCCTCACATTGTCTAAGGCCGTGGTTCCGGCTGATA
The DNA here is from genome assembly GCF_001891065.2 of Hippocampus comes. Lineage (NCBI taxonomy): Eukaryota > Metazoa > Chordata > Actinopteri > Syngnathiformes > Syngnathidae > Hippocampus > Hippocampus comes. The sequence continues at coordinate 97,750 of NW_017805409.1, forward strand.
TAATTACCGGTATATAAAATACAATATATTGTAATACTAAGTCATGGCAATTATTTATTTAATGTGTTAAATGAATTCATTCAATGAATCATTTCAGATATAACGGCGTGAGTGACACAAGACAAAAAAACATGCATCAGGTGACAGCATCTGCTGACCTTCCACATGGCCTGTTTATAAATTCATGAGATTTCCTTTAAAACACCCAATACAGTGCCCTGCCCCAAGTCGAAAAGCCTCTGAAAACATGGTCAATATTTTAAAAATAGCATGGGGTCAATAATTTATAGTCAGTCAGTCAGTCAAACAGCAAACCTATACTCGCTATTGCGAAAATTCCCTCCTTGCAATAAGCACATCAAATTTTCAGAAGCTTTCGGATTCAATTTCTACTGCAAACAGAGCAGTCTGCAAACATTATTTTAGGAGCAGTTCCACTCGTTGGGTTGATATCTCTTCAATAATGCAATCTTCAATCTTGTCTGTTTGATATTTTAAGGGGGCCATGTTTGCTGCTGGGGAATTTACCCGATATATTGACCAGCAGCACACACTCGTGTCACACATGGATTTATTTCACTTAAAAGAGGTCCAGTCTTGGGAAAAAAAAAAAATGGACAAGCTGAGATATCCGGAGTGTCATAATGGATTGTAAGCCCAACTGATTGCCTGTGTAGAATTATTTATGAGCATAAAGATCAAAAAAAAAACAAAAAAACTGTCAGAAAGCTGTTCATCTTAAAATTAGCCAATAGTGATTATAATTAATGTTCTCATAACAAATGACCCCAACACACACACACAAAAAAGAAACATTTCTGTGGCAAAGTATACACAGCTTTCCAGGCAGCATGCACTTTCCTGTCCTGGAAAATGACTTCAATGCTAATCTTGATCGCTGGCTGACTTGTCTCATTAAAGTCCCTTACCTTAATTAGGATCATAAAACTTTCCCTTCACCTCATCTATCTACTCTAACCTTTCTGTAATCTCAAAATTCATCCCTGTAATGGAACGACCTGCTCCTGAAAAGGATGAGCCTCACCTAAGGCAAAGTCTAACGTCACAGAAGAACAAAGACCTCCATTAAGGCCAAACTAACAAATAACATCGATCCATTTTCGAGACAGCACAGCCTGTTCAGGGTCACGGGGAGCTCGTCACAGCTGAGTTTGAGCAAAAGGCAGATGACGCCGAGGCCTGTTCCGCCGTCACTCCCAGGGCACAAACAGAAGCAGGCGTCCATTTATTTTTACATGACTGACACTTGAGTAACGGATGAAACCGCACTTGCACCTCCGAGCAGATCCTGTCCAAATTATGATGGCCACGAACCCTCTTCAAATTTTTGTGACAATAAGTTCTATCATTCATATCATCACATATTTTTTTGCCATCCTGATGTATCTCTCCTGTGTAACCGCAACAAAAAAAGACAGATTCCAAAACACAAATAACAATAGGCACTTTCCGTGAGTTGTGTAAGTGCGTTCCTGAGCGAGAACGAGACAGACCGAGAGAAAGCGAAAGGGAGTGAGTGTGTGCGTGCCCACTTTCATCTGCCTGCCACCTCAATTGCCTTTGTGGCTGACCTTTTTCCTCTCCGGCCCCGACAGTTCTCTTGAAGGCGTAACAAAGGAACACATTTGCTCAGCCTTGATGCCTCTCCCTCTATCTAACTCACCACAGGTCCCTTCTCCAATTCTTTCTACAGATGTATTTTATTATTTTTTTTATCCTCAGCATGTCTCCGCCGTCGCCTTCCTCACCGCACCGAATCTGTTTCCAAGATCTCAGTGCCTCATATTTTAACCCCTACTGAGCCCGGGCCTCTCTTTCACCCTCTCCATGATAGCAAGGCTTAAAATATTAAAGCGGCAGTGAAACGCTAATAACTGCTGTAGGGCCACTGACATCGTGGGGAGGCTGCTGACACACACTCACACACGTGCATTGAAGTGTTAATCTACAAAACACAGAGACTTCTGAGTCGGCGCTTCATCTTAAGTTTTTAAATCTCCTCTCACTCGCTTGCAGGGAAAGTGCAATCGTCGCGTATTGGACCTAGTCGGAGGGTGGTCTTAAAACCCAAAATGCAGTTCAACAAGAACCTGTAAGGGGGATTTAAAGACGTGTTGAGGGGTGAAAAATTGCGTTGATCATTGTATTTCTCCTTTTGCGTTCGACGCTTGGTGCAATATTGATGAGACTTGATGACACAGAGCTACGGCTTCAGTTCACAGGGCTTGTTAAAAGGGAGCTGCATGTGATCGGGGGGATGCCATCATGCATTAACATTCCAACGATGGAATCAGGCCACTCGAATCAAAGAGGCAGCTGTGTGTAGCCTGCAGAGGAACGCATAGTCCACGCACGATTTTATACGTAATATGCTTATTTCCTGTTAATGACCGCCTTACGTCTTGTCGTTTTGCTTTGACCAAAAACAACGGGACTAACGGATACTCCAAGGAGAAACGATCCCAACGTTGTTTTAGCAAATCGATGATATCACATATACGCGGTTCCACAGCTGATTGATAAGGGAAAATTTCTCTGAAGCCCACACCACAAGATAATCGGTCAGAATAATCTCTTAGATTATCACTATGTTGCGTACTCAGCCTTAGAAGGGCGATAAAGACACACAAATCATGAACCCGCTCATTTTTATTTTAACTTAAAACAACAGTTCATGCTTCACCGTCTTATAATAATGAGATGAGCATATTTGCTGTTGTCACGGTGACCCTGGGTCACCTATTTAAGTGAGCTGTTTTAGCGGACCCGCTTCGATATTACTCATAGTGCCATAATGCATAAATGCATACTGTAAACTAGCAATGAAAAATGTTTCTGGTTTACAACTGTTTGCGCACACACACACACAAAAAAAGATATTGCTCATGTAGTCATGAGATCCTGCAGATTTGTGAGGGTGGATTTTAATTGCCTCGAAAAGAAAGAAGAGCGAAGGCAATTTCATGCAATGGTTGTGTCCTATTTCGAGGTTTGCCAAACTGTTGCGTAACTTTAAACAGAGGAAGCAGGTACATTGAAAGCTGAGGGGGCTTTCAGGTGTCATACAGGGCCAGTCTGAAAGCTGTGTGGGAGGAACAGAGGATCAGAGCGAAAAGAAGAAAGCAGCCGAGACTAAGCCAAAACTGGAGTTATGAAATGCTAGTCGGTGTCACGACTACAAACCATGCATATATATATACAATGTGCTCTTTATTTGACAGCTGATCCTTGACTCGAGTCGTTTCCCAGACAGGAAGCTGCAACCCAAATGGTCTTGTTTGTACTCGATGTATCTTTAAACTTTAGCGATGGTCAAAACTTTTTTCATATAAATCACATGGACAAAACCGATGCCAATATTAGTATTAGCTACACTCAGTCAAAAGTCCAGTCCCAATTTCTTGACTTTTTTTCCAGAGCAGTCAGTGTGACAGCAGAACAAACAAGTGTTCATTACCCTCCCTGAACCAGGAAGTAGCATACTTACTCACAAACAGGCGTGCAAACATATTTTGGGTTGCATTTCTGTGTACGGTCATTATAGCATTGCAATCACATCAAACTCGATTGGTAGCCGAAGATTTCCAAACAGGGCTCCACAACTAAAACCGCCGGTGGACAAATATGAAGCTGAAACAACATACGCAACCAAAACGTCAGCTCAATCGTTGCTTTTGTTGCAAAACAAATACAACCGCTGTGTATAATTGGCATCCTAACCAGCGTTTAACTTACTGCAACAAACCAAGCAAAAAGTTGAACAAGTTTGCAACATTATTGTGGAAAAAGAAAAAAAAAGTTGTGTAATGAAGTCAACCAAAACTATAATTGCTTGGCTGAAAGCGATTTCACTTTAATGGTGATCAGGAAGTACACCTCATGTCTTCATCGACATTTGTTACAGATGAAATATAGCCCTTATGATGAAGCTGTCAATGACTGCACATTTACACCCTTTTAAACGGAAATCTAATACTGTCCCGTTGATATTTATTGCTCGGAAATCAGCTGAGTGCACTAATGCTGCTCCTGTTAATAGAAACACCAAATATAGGACAGCGGCTTCTCATATATTGCCCCTATGTCCTGCTGGTTAAGATGACGTGATAGAAAGTGACTCGATAAGGCCTGCAGAAATTGTAGGGAAGAAACCAACAGCAGCAATAAGAGAGGGACCAAGATCAGCATTTCAAGCAAAACGCATCCAACGAGCAAAGCATTCAAAGTAATGCCTGCTGTAAATGTGTTTTGCTTATTTTTGTTTCGTCGAAAACCTGACAGATGGGCTGCCTCCGCTGAACATGGCCAAGGTCTTATTTTTTAACACCATGAATTGGATTTTTTTTTTTAAAATGAATGCAGCTCGAGGGAAGAAAAACAAGAAGCATTTTATTAATGATGATTGAGCATCTCCAAATCCATAAAGTGACACATTTCTACGCACTCACTTTTGGTAATAAAAAAACATTGCGGTGACAATACAGTACATTCAGTTGGCGTCCAAACTTCTTCAATCAAACAAAGTAGAATTTCCTTCTTCGGTGGGCAGACGCGGAGGGCGCTCTCTCGCCTCCCACCCACGGCGACAAGAGATTGGCAGGCCGGGCGGGCGCGGCATTACGGCGGGCGGGCAGCAGGAACTTGGGATCCGATCGTCGGCGAGGGCTTTAGCGAAGGTTGACTGGCGCAGGAAGATGTTGAGGAGCTTGAGCAGCAATGGTAGGACCATGGTCCTCAGCGGCGACTCACCGCGGCGGGGTCCGGGTCAGGGCGGCCGCCCCCGAGCATCCGTGACCGCTGGCTGTTCGGACCCTCGCCAAAACTTGACTAAGTGGTGCTGCAACACCAAAGAGGTCACTATACCGTGGCAGCCATTGAAAAATCGTTACGCCTCGGGGGCACTTGTCACACGAAAGAGCCTCCATCCGGCTTCCTGGAAAAACTCATCTTCTTCCTGCGTGGCGTCTTGTCTCTCATGCTTGTTGCAAGAGCTTCTTCCAAATGCACTTTGCTTCTGCCGTGGCTTCCCTTTCCGTACCTCCGATGAGATCTCAGCTGGCTTTCAAGTCCTGATTAAACCACCGCTGGCGTCACCTCTCATTGAGTTTCTTCGACTGTCTTCCACCCACAGCGTGACTGCTGATGGCTGCTTGGTTGTTAACTCAATAAATCAGCATGCAACAGAGAAGAGTGAAAGATGAGGAGGAGGAGGAGGAGGAAGAGGAGGAGGAGGAAGAGGGAAAAAAAAAACGGAAGATGACAGCAGGAGAGTTATTTCCCATTAGTTGGAGATGAAGCCGGGATGCTGTTCTGATGCTGAGGCTAATAGCGCTATACTGCCAGTATGGAGCGAGAGAGAGGTGGGGTGAGAAAAATCACTGGAGGAGAGCGAGGAAATACAAGGAACATGTTTTGTCAAGTGTTTCATACAAAAAAAAAAAAAAGAAATAAAGAAAATTTAAAAAAAAGTAAAGGACCTCTATACACTGCATCACTATAGTCTAAGAGACGAAATACAGCTGCACACTCTTGTGAGATCCGACACAATACCTGCGTGAAAAATGAATAATAAATAAAAGGCCTTTACAGAAATAATAATATTCAGTTTTGATTGGCACTATCCAGTCGGTATTGATTGCATAGCCATCTTTATCATAGCTAAATAAAGCAACTGCAGCATATTAGTCACTGCAACATACTGTATTTGTGTTTTGTAAGATTGCTAGTTCATGCAGAGTGGCATTTTTACATTAAAAAAAAAAAAAAGGCCAAACACGGGTCACAGCCAAGACAAAATCCCAACTAGTCTCTTCACAATCTAATGTAAAATGTATTCTCTATGTGTTTTCCTCAATGGTTTCGTAGTGTGATGCACGGTAGACCCTTTCTTTTTTGTTTTTTACACATACAAGTGATATAAAAGAATGACAAATGCAAAAAAAATAAAATAAATAAAGCCAACTCACGTGAGGGTATGTTTGATTTTCAAGTTGAGTCTCGTGCTAAATTATGCACTACTACTTATGCATTACTGTAACTCTGCGTGTGACTGCTTAAACACTTACGCCTAATAAATTATGTATTTTGACCCTCAAGGCCACCGTACTTCTTTCTCATGAGCAGCAAAGTGATGCGTGCACATCGTGGTCATTTTTGTTGTTGTTGTTTTGAATGTGTGTCGACGATAATGAACAAATTGTCCGTCTTTTAACAGTGACAAACGCAAAGTAACTGTGACATCATTCTGCACTGGAAGCAAACGGCACCGGCGTGCTGAGGATTGTATTGCAAACCAACGGAGCATAAAATGTATTCAATCAGGAAACCTCACAGGCTCATTTCCCCAATAACTCACCAAATATAACACATTGGAACTGCTGTAGGGCGTGCAGACAGACAGTGACAAATTAGGAATTGAAGGGGAAAAGAAAGGGCTTGCCCACTGCCAGACTGGAGTGTTTATTGGGTCAGAAAATGCGGCAAGGAATAACACATTTTGGCCCAGCTCAGTGGCTCTTTCTTTGCAAACGGACGGTACTCAAGACGAAAACGGCTCGGGCATGATCTGATTTAACCGCAGACAATATGCTGGTGTTGGGCCCGCAGTTAGACTTTATAGACGCATCGGAGCTGCTGTGCGACCAAGTCATTTTTCAACCACCCATAAAACAGTTTGACAGTTTGCCCGCACGGCCCTCTGCCTCTTTGTGGATGTCGGATGCATATGTGGTCAGAACTGCCGTGCGGTGTCCTCTGTAGCCGAGGCTTCACGCAAACACACGCTCACACACTTAAACGCGTGTGCATATATATACTTCCGCTGGCAAAGGTCAGCCAGCAATCAGTTGTCGCTGCTTGGGCTGTATTTTCATGACCGTCATAAATCCCGCACGTAACTTGGCATAACTGTGTGCAGAGGTGGGTTAGATGTTGGACATTTTGGAGACCAGCGCAAGATGGTGGATATGGAAGTGGTGAGAGGGCTTGCGCTGCTGTGGGAGTGGTCGCAGACAATTACAATCATGGTCAATCGACGCTTATCCTTTCATTCCTTTTGAATGCGGCATGCTACTCGGGCAGTAGAGTCTCGCGGAAGCGCATCTGCACCATGAAGTTGACAGTTGGAAACCACCCACCACCCCGATGATTTGTGTGGCCACCATAGGTGTGGGATGATTTCAAAAAAATAATAGACCTGGTCTGAGCAGACTTTCTGCAACCAAACTGGTAAACGCAATGCAAGGCGAATACAAAAATCCGGAATCGCCGGCATTTGAGCCATGGCGCAGATGTACAGTCTACAAAAATAGAGCCCTCGGATGTCATAAGAGCCACTTAATCAGGATAAATGGTCGACTGTTTATATATATATATATATATATATTTTTTTTTTTCAATGTGCATTCACCTACATAGGTATCAGCACAAGATCATATATCAATGTAATGAAAAGTTAACCACTCATCCGAACAAATTGATGACCGCATTGGGGATAATTGTGGCTTCATTATCTTTGCCCAAGGATACTTCAACGGCACTTGAGGGGCCCGGGGGATGTTGCTGCACTTTCATGAGTCAATCTTTTGGTTGTTTTAATTCAAATCAATTGCCTGAGTGCGTCGAGGAAAACAGTCAATGTCCAAACACTTCCAGTTATGGAACAAAACATCCATATTATATGAAGAAAAAGAGAGAAGGAAGCTGCAAAGCTGGATCATGAACCTCTTACAGCTAAGCTCCTCATTAAACACGTATTTGCCGTCACAGCCGGGGGAAAGAAACAAAATCTTTTTTCTTTTTTTTTTTTTTTTTTTTTTTTTGCACTCGACTTCTTGTAATAATAATCAGATGTACTGCGCAGGTGCATGTGTTCCAGTAGTAGACTTACGAATACACACAATGTCTTTTCAAAGTGTCTTCCGTGATAGTTTTTGATCAAGTGGGATTTTATTTTGTGCTTTGACAAGAGTGCCCGCTCTGACCAGTGATCAATTATAGTACGGATTAACGGCTGTGGTTTGGGATAACGTTGGATATTTCACAGCCAGACTGGGGTCTTTTCCATCAGGGAGTCAGCAGCTCCCCTCCCTGGCCAGGAAGTCACAGCGCAACATTCTTCTTGTCTGATTGTAGTCAGGGGACAAATCAATCAACGACCTCTTCTTTGCAACCGAGTTATTCTTAGACGATTATGGTGACGATGATACAGTAGAGCCATAAAAAGCACAATCTTCACTAATGCTTCAGGATCATAAAAAGACAAGGTAAAACTCCTACACTTAGCAGCTAAACGGTATTGTGCTTCTATTTGAGACTTGGAGTGACAGAAAGTTGAATAAGCCGCGTACATTTTCAGTTCTCAAAAGAAGCACTTAGACAGCTGGTGACATCTGCTCCAGATGCGACGCTCCTACCCTGAAATGTATTCTGCGTTCAAGGAGATGCATGACGCAATTTTTCCCATCAATTAAAATAGTTCTGTGCTAGCATTTGCCTCAACTACCCTGAAGCTCCTCATGAATACAGCCCTGTTGCAACCTGCACGGTGTTCCCGTCACATGAAAATGAACCATTGCTCATCCCAATGCCCCCTCCTTGCTGCAGGGCACGCGGACCAAATAAGACATTGTGTTACTATGACAACCAGGGACAGACCTCGGGCATAGCTGGAGACACTGCGAGTATGAAGGCATGATTGACCCCACGAACACAATCAAGGCTTCAATTGTGTTTTCAAGCATTCAAAGTCACTCAGGAACAACCGTAAGCATACATAAAGATGATGTCTGCGGGATCACATCATCATTTTTTTTTTTTTTCAAAGGGCACATCAGTATTAGCCAAATACATTACGGTGATGGATGAACCGTGTTGTTCCCAGATGAAGTCGTCGTCCATCATGGTGCTTCCGAAAAAAATGAACGGATCGTTTCCAGCGTGGAAGTAAATGTGAAGGGCACCTGCCTCCCTCTATCATCCTGGCTAATGACTTCACATTCAATTACATCAACTCTACACCGGTCAGTTTTCGAATTAAGAGGGTGTAATATTTAATTCCCTCAAATAATTGCGAAGCAGCAGTTTGTCATGAGTGAACGCGAGCGGAACTCATACCCGTGCGTTTTGTTATTGCAGCCACCCGACTTGAACTCGGACATCCATCATGCGCGGTTTAATCGGCAATATTGGACTTCCAATTCATATCTGATGAAAACGAGATGAAAACTGACTGAAGACACGTCTCAAAGTGATGCTAATCTATTTGTGTCGCTTTCCAAATGAGTCATAAATCATTTTCCCACTTATTCTAATGACTCAGCATCGCAACGTGTGCCATCACTTCTTATTAAAGTGAAGGGAGACGTTTTGGGTTTTTTTTGTATAATAAACCTCACATATTCACACTGAAGCAATGGTGAATTTGCCTGTTTATGGGTTTCTTTTTTTTTTTTTGGTGGAACCTATCCTCCATTCTTTGCTGAATAATTAATTCAGTTATTTGCATCTTTTTGCCCCATCTGATGGCAACTCGGTGCTAAGAAACAACTTGAAGTGAGGGAAGGCGTTAAATATGGTCTCATTTTGTCATTTGCCACCATCTTGTGGCATCTATTGGCCTGTTGGCAATTCTCGACCCTTTTGGGGAGGAGGGTTCAATTATTCAGAGATTGTTTGCTGTTTTCGTGGCAGGTTTTGGTCCCTGTCCCCCAAGAATAGCAGATTTCTATCAGGCCACGGTAAATGAACGGTTAGTCAAGAGCTTTTGTTAAAATATCAGTCCAATAAGCACGTTTTGCCGCAGTGTGACACGTGTCTTTAAAAACATGGGGGTGGATGGCTTTTTTTTTTCAGTGTTTGTTCCTGGCTATTACACACTCTCATTATGTAATGCGGCTAACTAAACTCAAACAGAGTGGTTGAGTGGTGGTCATCTGCGCTACTTTCAGCCACGCTCTGTCGTCTTCTAATATGGGAGAGTATTCACAAATGAACATGTGGAGTGTATTTAATGATGTTCATCGTGTTCATCTGCAAAACAAGTACAGTACGTACACTACACTTCCCCTTACCGGTCATTTTTGAGGTGAGGTCAGTTTTTATGTGTCCCACTTGACAAAATCAAAAAATTCAAAAACGAATGCCTCTCACCGCCAAATTCACATGCAGTTGGAAAATTTGTTTGATGGCATATAATAAAATGGCTGCTGTTAAAGTTCTTATAATATTTATAGAGGTCTTTCTAACGAGTGGACTGGCGTTGATTGATGGCGAATCACAGCCCACGCTATCATCGAATGGGAAACCTCACGGTATCAGAGAGAAACGGCCCCTTTTGGGACAGCTGTTGCTTTGATGGACGCGGGACGGGGCGAGTGGCAGACGCAACGGCGAGTCTCAAACCTGTCGCCGAGCTGAGTTGGAGAAACGTGAGTCCCTCCGTCTACATTTATAAATCAAACGTTACAGTCACAGATGCCAGTGGGGTCCGAGAAGTTCAAGAAGTTAAAATTTGCGTGCCAATGTCAAACAAACGAAGCAACCCAACAACGTGTGTGACAAGGCTGTAAAACAAAATTCAATTTAGAGGGCAATCAAAATGGGTCGCTGTCTGAAAGCTTTGGTGCATGTGGATGTCGGAGTAAGCAACTATAAAAAAAGTGTGTGAGCCTTTCTAGACAGTTTCTCCAATAAGAGTAAAACCTCTCACGTTTGCTCTCACTTACTTCTACAGGCTGCAGCAGCAGAATTTTCACTCAGTGACATCGAATGAGAGTGTGAATGATTGTCTGTGGATGTGCTAAACCAATCCGAGGTATGGTCCATGTTTTGTCCAAATTCAGCTTGTGGTTGTTTTTGTGCTCAAGCCAAACCAATAAAAATGTTGCTTTGGTGCCATCTAGTGGCATCTTTATGCCAAGCAATTATGTTGAGATGAATTGAAGAGCTTCATTTGGACAAAGGTTGTGCTGTGCCGCCATCATATAGCATCTGTAGACATATTATAAACCGTTAGTGGGGAATCAAAACTTGTGAGTTTTTGCTATTTTTGTGGTCTTTCCGGTCCATTGTAACGGCAAATTTGTCGCATCAACCCTTCCTATACCAAGCACACAAAATTAAGTGGCTAAACCGTAAATGCGAGAGAGGTTAAAACCAGACGGTACTTTGAAATGTCACCAATTTTGGGAGAGGGCAGTATGAGGCAACAAGAATGAACAATGAGCTGTGAAAAGAACAGAAAAGACGAACGATCCCATATTCTTTTCCCTCCCATACTTGCCACAGTGACAGAGGGCGAGTCGTGACTGCTCTGTAATCATTAATAAAACAATGCTTGCTCCCATTCAGCCCCATAGACACATTCATCTCGACAAAGATATGTTTGGCAAGTCAGAGGCCATTATCGCATCGAACTGTATGTTTGCCTATGTGGATTTGTGTGTGTGTGTGTGAGAGAGAGAGAGAGAGAATATAGATTATAGATATCGATATATCGAGAGAGAGAGAGAGAGAGAGAGAGAGAGAGAGAGAGAAAGAGAGACAGAGAGAGAGAGAGAGCTACCGAGGACAAGTTATTACGATCTGCACAGTGTAGGAGGCGGTGAGACGAACCGCTGGACGGATTCTGAGAGGGTCTTGACCGCTATCACTGCATGCCGTTATTTGTGTGTACATGTGTGTGTGTGCGTGTGTGTGTGAGTGGGAGTGGGTGTGTATAGGTGTGTTCAAACACCTTTTCTTGTTCCCATTACCACCTCTGTCATCTGAGGCCGATGGTCGTTGACACACAAAAAAAAAAAAGATTCAGCACCTCATACCTCGGAGACACACACACAAAAACACACGCACACACACACCGGGTGAAGCGTGAGCAGGTTGGTAATTAAATCATGCCAGCGTTTAATTCCATTGCCTGTCTGCAGGTTTCATCCTTCCTCGTTTGGGTTTCATTTATGACAGTTCAGGTGCAGTCCTAAAATAATATGCGGGGGTTCAACATGGGTTCAAAGCGCCACTGACGTCATACCATACATCCATTTTCTATATTGTGTCTCGTCACTACAATGACTGCTGAGCTGACGCATATCCCAGTGTAGTCTCCTGTTGTTCTGGAAACTTGAAGATTTTAAGTCGCACAAAAATGTCAAGGATCGGAATGTCGTGTGGCTTTGCTTCAATGTGTTTGGCCTCGTCTTTGCCTCGCCGCTGATGTGGGTTTTTTTTTTGTGATGCTACCACGCACTGGTACCATGATGATGAACATCAAACCGGAAATTGGAACAGGGAGTAAAATTTATTGTTTCCAGAGAGAGACAAATCGCACGTTCAAAATTGTTCGGGTGTTTTCCTGCACTCGAGGCAACAGTGCATTTCTCTTCGGGCCCTAATTCCAATTTGGTGCAGTGTTGTTACGCGTGAGCGTGTAGCTCAACCTCTAAAGGAGATTTTGAAAACATTTTTTTTTTTTGCCTGGTGGAAGCATCAAGAAGAAGAGCTTGATTTATCACTGAGCCACACCAGCGCTGTTAGCGTGAGATCTTCCGGCAGAGCACAAGCGAGGCTAATTTGTCTGGCTGCAAGAGCAGAATAATACGCAAGGTATTGTGAGGAGAATTGCTTTGTTGTTATGAAATCAGACTAAAGTGTTTACCACCTTGTTTGGGTCTATAATTCTAAAACTCATCACATTTTAGTGGTCTGACTCAGCTTCGGGAGTGGCCCAGCCTATTTGGAACACCTCTACTCGATTGCAAACGACAAATGCAATGGTTGTTGTTTTTTTTTTGTTTTTTTTATTATTATGATATGAAGACCTCACTGACAGAGAGAATGCAAACAGAGAATTATTCTTTTTCATTGCCAGGCAGAGTTACAGATCCTAATTTAGCCACTTGTCCTATATTTTGCAGCAATCCATCTTTTAAGCAAAGTATTTTTTTTTTTTTTAATACCTAATAGTTGCAGCCAACATTCCGTGAAGAGCACTGGACAGGCTTAGAGAACACGTCAAAATCAATTTCAAAGTGAATATACCTGAGGTTTCGCTCATGAGCAGCAATAATTCATCATCAAGCTACCATAAATGGACACTGCGTGTGTGGGAAGAGAAGACAATTTAAGGGAGACGGGAGAGTCTTGATTTATTTGTCCAGAGTGCTGATTGCTACAGTCAAGGGCATTGCTAGTAAAGGTGATGGAGGTGGATGGCTCACAACTTTTTGTTTCTCTCTCTCTCTCTCTCTCTCTCTCTCTCTTTTTCCCTCACACACAGAGTCGTGATCAGACACCTTTTCCCATAGGCAAGAAAAAAAGATGGCGAGTGGACAGTAGAAAAAAAAAAGCAATTTGTCTTGGATGCAATTACTGATTTATTTTGCCTCCCTTCAGTCCACCGAAGAGGTGAATTGTGTGTGCTGCCTGCGACGAGATGAATGAGAATGCGGCATGTATCTGATGTGGAAATAGAAAATTACCCGAAACAATAACAGCAGCAGCAACACATCTGAACAAAAGAAAAAAAAAATGAGTGGACTGGACAAAAAGCAATGTGAGAGTAGCACAGAAACGAAACTGACTGTCATCACGCAAGACTTCAGGATGAACTCCACAAGTGTGCTTCAGTGTTTTTTTTTTTTTTTCCTTTGACTTTTTGTTCTGCCACCAAAGTGACATCAAGGTGGGGGGAAAAAATGACCAATGGAAGTTAGGTGAAGTAGGAAAGAGATATCTTTCCTGGATGCAAGGAGCACAAAGGGTGTTTGAGAGAGTTAAAGTTGTCTATGAGAGTGTTTCAAGAGAATGTATGAGAGTCTCTGTAGTGTGTGAGAGAAAAAAAATAGAAGTGGCATGAGAGAACTTCACTCATGTGTATGAGAGCATTTCAGTTGAGCTTATGACAGAATTTCAATCGCGTGTGTGTGCGCGCGCGTGTGTGTGTGCGTGTGAGAGAGAAAGAGAGTGTCAGTTGTGCATGAGTGTTTGAGGTGTTCAAATGATTGTGCTGTTCAAAGAACAACAAACCTCTGTCTGTCATTGGATCTGCATGTTGTGATAAAAATAGTGTCCTTTGCAAGTGAAAAAAAAATGAGACAAGCACTTTTATAGACATTCATCTCTATTTTTGGTCCACACACACACACACAACTTTTTGCTGTCCACTCTTCATTTATCGGACTTCTCTCTCTTTTCTGTCACTTTCGCTCATGCCATATCGCCAGTAGAACAGCAGCTGAATCACATAAATAGCACTTTTGAAATGTCCTCAAAAAACGTTGCCCTACGAGGACTCCAAACACAACCTAAAGGACAACCTGCACCAAAATACCAAAACAAGGCATGAACACAATTGCTTGTGTAAAACCATCATGGAGTCGTTATGGTTTAAATGTGGAGTGGGATATATATATATATATATATATATATATATATATGATTACTATAACCCCCACCCACCCAGACATACTTTTAAAGAAGATATATAGTCTACGTAAAAATATTAAAATGGTCCAGATGTTTTTATTAAACCACTCGACGAAATAAAATGGAGTATATTCAACACACTTTTTTTTTTTTTTTTTGGTCCACTGAGGAATGACAGAAAGGCTAAATGTTCGTATGCCTCAACTGTCTACAGTAAGCTAGAAAGGAAATTATTTTTCGATGATGCACAAAAAGGATTTAGGGCTGAAGGATGTTCTCCTACGTTCCTCGACGTCAACATGACAAGCGACTCTCAGTGATGAGGTCAAAGGTCACATGTCCCAGCGGCCAGACTGAGGATGAACGTAAATGCATACACATGCATTGTAATATGCAGAGCATGTATTTCCCTGATTGCGCACTCCGTCTCACACACACACACACACACACACACACACACACACACTTTTCATTTTCTGATCATGTAATCAGCGGCGAAACACAGACACATGCACAAAACAGAATCCAACCTCCCAACTCACCTCCTGAGCCACGAGGGAAGATATCCGGACAGCCCGCCGGACCCTGGCGTTTCTCCCTCCCTCTTGAGGGAGGCTGTCCCTCCCGCTCAGCGACACCTCGCTCATCTGATCGGCCCAGGACCCTCGGCCCAAGGGCACGGCCGCGTCCCGTCGGACTTCGCCCGTGCCTCCCCAGCTGCCCCCCCGTGCCCGCCCGCCATCTGCGCTTCCCCGTCCTGCCACTCCGTCGGCTGTCCTCCCCTCTCCGCTCCCTCCCAAAGGTGGAAAGTGCAAAGTTGGCACGAAAGTCAGCGCCGTCTGCGTGTCCGCACCTCCGCCTCCTCCCCTTGGACCACCCTATCGCTGACGGGGCCCCGGTGTTAAGGCTCCTTTGGTTGGTCCCTCTTCTTCGCTTCTCTTGTGCTGGGTCTCCTCTCTGTCTCTCAGTACCTGTCACCCTGAGTCTTGGGAAGTCTTAGCCGGTTGCTCGAGGATCATGCTCGTATCAGATCCACAGCTGTGGCTTTCAGTGAATGCTCAGACTCACTGCTGCTGCTGCTGTTGAGACTTCTCTCCGCTCAGCTAACCCCCCCCCCCCCCCCCCCCCACAAAAAACCACCCGCCACCCACCTCGCCTGTGCAACCTCCCTCCCGCCTCCCCCTTTGTCGCTCTCTTCGTCGGTAAAGCTCTCTTGCTTTCTCTCTTTACAAAGGATCACCGCCTCCTTTTAGGAGCTCACCAAGACAAATCTCTTTTTTGTTTTTCTTCATTTAGTCGTACCTTAATTCATACTGTGTCGGATAAATAACACAATAAATGAAAATGTGCTGTACATATAAAGTGTAAATACTGTACTTTGAGACAAGCCAGACGTCACAACAACAATTTTAGGCAACTTCGGCTATTTGAGCTTGTTTCCTATATTTCTGCTAGTTTACCGGATACTTTTTACCGGATGCTTTCCGCCGTTTTCAGTCGACTACAGTTAGATAATGGACAGTTTGGCAAACAAAGGCCCACATGTTATACATGTTGAATATACTTCTGTGCAGTTAACACCAAGGACGGCCGAGCCAAAGCCTCAGTGATTGTGATGGTATGATAGCAGATAAAAGAAGCGACCTGATGCCTGACACATATGGAGAGGCAGCTGGTTGAGTAAAATATATGACTTGAGTAGATTACTGGTACTGTATATTCATTTCTGTTCCGTACAGTACGTCTCTCTCTCTCTCTTGCATGTTCTCTCTAAGCCTCGGTGATTAATGTATTAAAACATGCGTAAGGGTAGCTTATGTTCAACGTGTGGTGAGAACGTCTCAAACAGAATACTTGGCATGCGGAAATGTTATCGTTCTCAAGCTATGTCAAGTGGGCACAGTTGGACAGCTGAGAAGTGGCGCCAATATGATGTCATCAAGTGGAAATATGTAAACATTTTATACAATCGTATCTAATAAAATCCCTCGGTCTGTCCACTGTGACGTTCCTCTCCGATACGCTCAGCATCTTTCTCTCCTGACATTTGCCTGCCTCGCTTCTCATTACTGAGCACGCAGCTGGATAACGTGTGTGTTAGGGCATTTGTGTTGGAGAGTGTTTTACATCCTCAACCAGGATTATGCCACCGCAGCTTTTTTTTTTTTTTTTTTGCATCTCCGTGTCACTTGCTTGAGTGTGTTTCCGTTTTAAGCCTCCCATTTTACACTCTACATTTACGGCTGAGCCTTTCCAACTAAATCACGTCAAAGCAGGTTGTAGCATTTTAGCATTCGGACATTTCACTTGGCTCTCTATTATTTACGGAGGCTCCAGCGCACTCAATGGCGACGGCTCACACTTGAAACGGTGCTTAATAACAGGCAACGAGAATCCCCACACGTCCTTCCCTCGAGGAAGCATCGTTAAAATAGTTTAACGCAGACTAATTAAAATATGACATAAATACCACTTGAAACATGACTGACAAATGAAAACGCCAACATTTTGGACTGCTGATTAGAAACGCTGCATTTGATCAAATGTAATCAGCTAAAACGTTGACGCTGGCAAACATGCTTTGATGGCTTCTGACCGTCGCATTGCCTGTTCACAAATGTCAAATCGAGTACCATTGTTGTTGCTGTCTAAAAACACCCTTCAGTTAATAATTGTGATGAATGTGTGTAAAACACCAGTCATACAATAAAATAATCAACAATGTGATTCTTTATCTGACCGCACCTGTCAAATTGACAGGTGAAAAACGATCAATCAAAAGCAGTTCAACGCGTGCTGGTGTGTTGACTTCCATCACACAAGCCAATCATTGATCTTTAGCAAGCCATGCATCACACCGATCCCGTGGAAGCCTCCTTCTCTGGCGGTAGGTTATGATTCATAGCAAATGCTGCGTTACCTTTCGCTGACCTAGTTTGTGTAAGTCGAGGTGTGTGTGTGTGTGTGTGTGTGTGCGTGTGTGTGTGTGTGCGTGTGTGTGTGTGTGCGTGTGTGTGTGTGTGCGTGTGTGTGTGTGTGCGTGTGTGTGTGTGTGCGTGTGTGTGTGTGTGCGTGTGTGTGTGTGTGCGTGTGTGTGTGTGTGCGTGTGTGTGTGTGTGTGTGTGTGTGCGCACTTATTTGTGTTGGTACGCGTGTATGTACATATATATTTACATACATGTATGAGTCACACGGTCTGTTTCTCAAACATGCATTTCACTCTCCTTTTTCTTTGACACATCCAGTGACGAATAAAATAAAATATCTAATGGCTCGAAAATAGTCTTTGATGAATCGCACTGAGAATAGTCTTCGTGCTTTATGAGACTCATTACCAAACCAAAATTGTTCCAGGCACAGCAGTGTGTGTTTGTGAGACACTGACAAGTTCTGGTAATTATCCCGAGTGAGGGCTTTGCTGGCGCTGCATGAACGGGGACCACGGAACGCCTAGCTTGGAGCAGTTGGACAGACACACACACACACACACACACACACACACACACACACACACACACACACACACACACACACACACATACACGAACCAACACGTGGCCCAATTCTCATGAGCAGTTTGTTACTGAAACTAGTACACATAACGCACTGTATCAGTAGAAGCCCATTTATTTTAGGTTAAAAGGACTAAAAAAAAAAAACCCGCACACACAAACAACTTTTATAATTGTATTCAAAAACCCGATCAAACATGACATCCTAACTGAAAGTCTTTATGGCCTTATGGCGTGATACGGCCTTTCGATATTCACCATGAAAGTAAAGTTTGATGGTGATTCGTGGTATAATGGAAGAAAACATGGCTATGTCCACTTTGCTGATGCGCACGAGTTAATACAAACCAACTGGTGTATTTGGTCAGAGGAAGGTCAACGGCAGAAGAGGCAGCAGGGTCATGGGCGCTCATGCCACCTTTACGAAAAGGCGCTAACATTAATGCCATTCGAAAGAGCTCGCGAGTAGAGTTGTATATTCCTGGAGCAGAGGGCACTACAGCATCCGCAATGCACCCGGTCACCACATTTGGTCGACTAAAGAGAGCCACAATTTTAACAATCTATTTATTGGACTGGCAGTAGGTCAAACTGTAGCTTGCCTTTGGAACGGAGGAAGACAGTGAGCGGAGGTTGTAGGAGAATTAGGGTGCCCTGTTGTCACCAGATGTGGTCTCTTTTCGGGACCTAAGTCCTTGGATATGAATAGAAAATGATCCGGGATTTCATTACGTGCGTTGGCACGTATGCTTTCACTACGCCGTGATCCGTATCCCCCCTTCTCCACATTTGTACAGTCGGGCATCTCACTCGAAGTCCACCGACCAAGTCATGACGACTTGTACTCTTATTGATACGCCCTGTCATGTAGTCATCATGCAGATATTGTGGATCACTGAAGATATAACCAGTGATGAACCTAATCAGTTGATGTGCTCGCTGTTTTAGAGCCAAACACTGAATGTACAGTCAATATGAAATCCTCAGACAATAGACTATCCTCATAGCAGACAAGAAAGTTTTCGTGGCAACAAACTTTTCAACAGAGCTTGGTTGTCACTGACATCTTCCATCACCTGGATTATTCACTCTTCCCTTTTATGTCTGTTCTCACCTCTGCACGAAAACCGAAGTTAACCGTGGCACTTTTGCAGAGTGGAAGAAATTCATCTCAAGTCACAAATATGATGGCGGCTCCCTGCTCTCCTTTTCTATTACCATGCTCAGATGACTCCCGGTCATCAGTCTTCCGCAGGGCGGAGATAGAGAGCAGGCATATTCGCTATCATGGTGCCGTCTTGGCAGAATTAGAATTGAGCGCAGCCACAGGGGTGACTAAATCCTCAATAATAGTTCAGCAAGTCTTGAAATGGAGATGAGACCATTTGATGGTGTGCAAAATCACAGCCAGATGCCTGTGTGTCCAGTTGAAGCATTTGGAGGGAGCTAATAAAATCCTTGCAAATTCAACCTTTCAATAAAATATCAGATATGAAAACGCACAGGCCAACATTTTTTTCCCATCCATTCACTACCTAGAAAGAAGGCTAGCTACCAATATTGCACTTTCCTAAAAAGAAAAAAAAAAAAAAAAAAGCTCACTTGTCAGCAGTTTGTAGCTACAACAATGCTAGTGTTCCATCTCACAAAAAGAGCGGTCAGCCGTATTTAATTCGCTGAGGAGGACGATTTACACAATCACAATGTCAGGTACTACCTCGTTGCCTTGTCAAACGCCCCCTGGGTCGTGGCTGAAACGGGCTGTGTGATAAATGACGTGTGGCTGCTGCTGCAAGAGCGTATCTTTACCCGCTTGTGTGTGTGAACCGAGGAAACGGTGTTTCAAATAAGCTACGTTAGCATACCCACGTAATGGTTGTGAGAATGACAGATCGTTCATATGTGACTCCCTGCCTTGTTTGTGTATCCTTAACGGTGAAATGCCTTATTGTCACAAAGAAATACAATCAGCCAAAAAAATTGCTATTTTTGTATTGCTTGGAGTTGGCTTCATTTGGGGGAAAAAAAAAAAAGTGGAGCCGGCCAACTTCCCGCAGTGATTTAGTTTCCAAAGAAACGTCTTGGAAGGACCTTGAGAGGTTAAACCTTTTGGAGGCTTATTCTGAGACTTAATTGACTGTGTGAAGAAAAATGGCTTCAACTGAAATCTGTTTCCGACCGTATGTGTCACAACGCACAACTGATATTGATTAAATGGGAAACTGGTATAACTTTGTTTCATCACCTTGACTGTCCCTTATGGGCACTCTTAGAAACATAATAAATGTGACAGACAGAGGAGCGGTCCAATCACTTTTCATTTTAAAGTTGCCTGCATTGTTCCAAGTTGTTGCTATCAGCTTTACTTTTTTTCAGATGAATTTCTGGCATGTAGCGTTAAAAAGTGGCAAAGCGAATGCAACAGGGCAATTTTTTTTCATTTCGATATAAACATTTCTGTTTTTGAATACTTGAAAAATTCAAAAATAGAAATGGCCCAGAATGGTTCCCCATCCATGAAAAAAACAAAAGAAAAAAAAAACATGTACGCTCAAAGACAAACACGCTCTCCTTCCACGAGCTTGCTTATAAAAAAATGACACCATTACCTTCCTCTCTGAAGCACATGCTTGTGTCCCACTTAATGTTTGCCTATTGCTGATGTCGGCAGTCCCAACCCCGAAGCCCCCCCTTTGCATTCTGGGTTGTCCCTCAGTGTTTCAAGGGTGCATGGCTAAATGGAGAAACCCCACTACCGAATTACATACATCATAATGTGGGAGGGGATTACAGATTCCCAAATGTTACACCCAAAGTCACAAGGACAGGCAAAGGACGGCCTCCCAACCGTCCCGTCAGCCACATTAATGATGACCCATTGAGAGCGGATTGATTGAACAAGATAAATATGAGATACAAAAATGGATTTTCGAGTAAAGGTTAGTCTTTCCTCTGGGGACTGTGGTGGGGACTAAAATCAGGAAGGACGACAAGGATGCCGTGGCAGAGGAGAAAGCTCCAGGGAGGCAGTGGGAGGAGAGTTGGAAGTCAAGGGTTGGCTGAGGGCAATGCGAAGACAAACACGTGGTGTATTAGGTTGGATGAACAGGACGGTGATGCATGTGGAAAATGCCCGCAGCGGGTCAGCATAAATATTCAGGCAAGAAATGAGTAAAATTAGCAATGACTAAAAACATGTCAAAAACGCTTGGAGTTTCAGGAAAGTGGTTTTACAGAGGTTTACTGTGTTGAGAGAACATGCTGAAGAAAGCCTGAAGAAAGACCTCCGAGTGTACGTGTCGTTCTCTAATTCAGGCCGATCAATAAATCACCTGCGATAGTCTGCAGCTCAGACCAAACAAAACCAGGATACAAAACGGTTTGAATGCATCACTTTACAGACGATTTCAAAATACGGTGGGAGCCATAACACATGCTAACTACAGTTGGTAACGTGTGATCGGGGAGTCAGTCAAAATCACACGCAAGTCACTTCCTGAATCATGGCGGATCAACAGATAAAGGTCAGATATGATTAGGTATCAGGGAATAAATAACACAAGTGCCCAGCTATTCAATACCAACGACAATTTCAGAGCAGTACGGGAAACAGTCGGTCAAGGTGATCGTCACAAGGGCCGACAAATGTGACTGAATGTTGTGCATCGCCAATCGTTATTCCAGCCTCTGATGTAAATTTGCTTCTGCTCTTGGCCAATTCATTACCAAGCATTTACGTCACAGTACCGCCATGTTACAGCAGCCGTGACAACACAGTGACTCAACATTCTCATTATGAGACTGCGTTTTTCAATTTATGCTTTTAAACTAGTTGCAGAGCCACGGCAATTCATCGCACAAAAGGCGCTTTTCCCCGTATCCAGTTGACTGGTTTTGTAGCTGGATACTGAAGCTGGAGAAATCCGAATATGGCGACGACTTCCCACAAAAATATTAACGTCATTAATTCCGCTTACAGATGTAATGATTCTCCCAGCTCATTAACTAGGCATCAACTTTGATATAAACAGACATGCACGTTATTTAAACCCTCTCTTAATTTAGAAATGGGCAAGACATTTAGGAAATTTTCTCCAGTGATGCAAAGTCTTTCTGACCTTGATCGTCCGCCGAGATAAATGTCCTTTGGATCACGGGTCGGATTAACCAACTCCAGAGCTATTTTTTTTTTTTTGTACTCTGCACCGATAGCAATGGCCTGCGTTATCTTCCATTTATTAACCATGTTTTAATAATATTTGTAATCTACTTCATTCAATGCCCTATGATTGACCGGCGACCTCTCTGGGGTGTAACGTGGCTCTCGCCCAAAATCATATCAGCCAAACCACAAATATGCCCGGGCGGGATCCACTGGCTTTGAATTGTAAAGTCAGTGTGGAAAGCGTGTGTAATGTGTGACAGAACGAACACACACACACACACACACACACACGCGTGCGCTCAGACACAATAGTGTTGAGTGTTGTGACAGATTGGATGTGACAGTTTTCTTTGCAGGCTACTCCAGGTGGGGATGACCTTTTAAGACGATGGGCAAACAGAGGCAACGGAAGAGAGAAATAGGGGAACACAGCAGGACCAAATAGGTGTGAACCGTGGAAGAATAGTGAAACCCCTACGGAGTTACTGAGGCTACGAAGGATGTGCTCTTTCCAACTGGGAAAATTGAGGGTCGTTAAAAAAAAAAAAACAACCATCTTTTTTATGATATTGACATTTTTTTAAGACAGAGATAAAATGCCTTTTTACATTTGATTGAAAAAGAGACCGGGTTGCTTTCAAGGTTGAACGTCATCCTGTAAAAGGCCCCAGGTCCAATTCGCTGGCACTTGTCTGGTGTCTAAAAGCGCTTCCTGGAAAACACTTGATTTGAAGTGAATGTTTGTCCTCCTTCCCCTTGCAAGCGACATGCTACTCCACACCATGCGTGCACGTGAACGCCATGAACAAAAAGCGATGACGGGACGCTAAAAAGCACGATATTAAGCTAAAACCATCCCAGGTCATTTTTTGAGTCCCTTTCGAGACACTCGATGATGATAAAGCATTTCATTTTTAAAGTGCTGATATGACAGACGGTCCCGACAAAACGCCAGCCCTTCCCCTGGAATGACCCGCACCCTGTCACGACCGAGTCAACAAAAAGTTTTACGTAAGCGGTCTCATGGGACTCAATTACAGTATGCTAATAAACACTGCAATCCCTGTGCCGTAGTATTTCCCCCGTGTCTGGCGTCAACAACATTGCTATCGCCATCGTAATGCTGAGAATAGCAAGTACAAATGAGATACGCCACACATTGTTTTGCTTTAAACGTCTTTTCCACTTCCACTCCACAAACTTGTTTTAGCTTGTTGGCGCTTGAGCAAAATCAAGGGGAGTGTGTGACAATCGAAAACAAAAGGACAAAGCAAAGATCATACATGTGCAACATCCTTGCGGCAGTTGGAAACCGCAAACGACCTTTGAATAAAAGTATGCATTTAAGTGTTTCAAAGAGAGAGAGAGAGGATTAAACACGGCAACTCGTCCTTAAACTGTCCATTTGTTGTCACCGCAGTAACTATTTTAAGAAGTTACTTACAGTGATTTCCATTGATGTTGGCTCAGCAATTTCATTTTATGCCGCCGTTGTGGAAGAACTTTTCTGAATGTCAACTTGAATTTCCCTGATCCCTTTCAATGTTTGTTGCCTCTGTGCACAGTTTATGGGGATGTGACTTCTGCCACACTTTTGAGTTTAATTATTGTAATGGCGGTCAATAACAAGTCAGTGAAACATTTTTTTTGCGTGCTCATACCTCCATAAGAACACAATCTGCCTCATCCCTCATGGTTCCCCGGCGGGCAAGGGAGGCTACTTCATTTTAGCAGCTCGACCTGTCAATCATGACAGCAGCACACTTAAAAACAAACACAAGGAAGCCTCTCATCACCTCCATCAGCATCTGGCTCACTTGCAGCCAGTGCCGAGCACAAGGGCAAAGTGCAACGCATCATTTACATCTCCCCTTTTAAAACAAGTGTGAGTCCAGCCTTGTGTTCCCAAATCCTTTTGGCAAACACCAGGGCGGCGATGAGTCACACTGTTAACGTCCAAAGACGATCCTGGAGCTGAACTTTACCCTCCTCTTGCCCCTGATAGCTCATTTCAAAGACCGTCATCTCCACCTAAAACTGCAAATCCTTCCAAGTGTTCTCACGTCCCTTCCGCGGCAAGCTAATAAAAACCACAAAGGCGTGAAGTAACTGAACCAAAGGGCACAAACAAGCGAAATGACATTGAGAGATTAAGGTGGACGGGCCAAGTGAGAAAGAGACGTGCAATTGAGTATTTTAGAGAGCCAAGCGCAGAGAAAAGCTTCCCACAGAGTTTAACTTTTGGGCAAATGAGTTTGCCACAGCAGGTGTTATGCCAAGAATGTCAGCTCTTCGGAACCCAGCCCAGACTGCAACTCATGACGGACCGCGCACGTTATGATGGGATCCTCCAACAAATCCCTGTGGTACTCCTGAATGGGGTGGTCATTTTCCTAAATTGGAAAGTGGTGCGCTCAGCAGTTCTCTAGTCAGGAAAATAGCTCACCTAAATAAGAACATGATGGCGATTTTTCACAGCACTGGAACATAAAGAGGCCTGCTGTTACGTGGCCATCGTATGTTTAGTTTTTAGGTTTTTTTTCCTGTGCACAATCGCATGTACTGTTGAATTCTCCATTTATCAACGGGATATATTGCACATGTGTGGATTTGTGTAGACCGTGATTTGTTAGCGCGCAGATGAACCAGAAATCTTGTGTATGTGTGTGTGAGCATCACAGTGCAAGCTGCTCGTGCAGATGGTCCTCACACAAGCCAATGGGCAGACAATGGAGAATCCCCATCCACATATAATCGCATCTCCTGGCCAAGCTAATATGAGAACACTGACTGTAATCTGTTGTGGCACCGCCGCCGATGATTTCAAAAACACATGCTTCTTAATGTCCAGTCACTGACCACTTTCTTCGGTAGACCTTTTTGAGGCACCTCAGAATTCGGGATTCTAATTGAGGAAATTACTTTTTAGCTGCCAAACTGAATTAAGGAATTAGTTTCAGTTCACATGAAGTCAAATTTACAAACCAATAAAGACAGCATAGCGAAATCTATTGACTCAGTGGGGTAAAGATTTTTTTTTTCTGGCTGTTGTCTTCTAAATACGGCACAGCACAACCCGGGTGGTGTTTACGCTGATATTTCTGCGGGGTTGAAGTTCTGAACAAGGTCTGAACAAGGGTCAGAGATAACGAGTGGGTTTAAATGGCAGCATCTGCGTCCAGAACCTGTCAAATGACAAGGAGCCGCCACCGCGCTGATCTCGGGAGAGGTTTCGTATTCTCCGGAGGGCCCGCGGTAGTGCTAAAGGTAATCACACTTGGTGATGTGTGTGTGTGTGCACGTGTGCGTCAGAGACATAACACAGTGAGTCAGCTATTGATTCCCATTAGGTGTCGACCTTACGGGTGACTTCGAAAGTTCACATCCACTTGCTCGTCAGCACACCGAATGTGTTTGCTTGTGCAAATTTGTGACATCGATGAGGAGAGACGGTATACCAAAATGTTGGCGTTTTCATTCCAAGCGAAGGACTCCTTTTTCCTTGCATCGAGGGTACGTGCAGCAGCTGAAATCATCCTGACAACTAACGCCTACTGGATATAACTTTGCAAGATGGACGTGAATATTCCAAACCTGTCAGCTGGACATTTTCATGTTCTCCCAGTGCATGAATGCATTTTCTTTTTCTAAGTGGCATCATCTCATTCACATTTTCGGGTGTAGTATGCAACCTCACAGAGTAATAGCACCTCATGTTTCACAAACTATTAGACACTATAGCAGTGGGTTTCAACAAAACATGGCGCGTACGCGTATGCTTGTGTGTCGTGACGGAGCACTCTGGCTCCGTACTTGGTTCACTCCACTGCCTCTTGAGATGAGCCGGCTTCACCGCCCCGCCCTTCAGCTTGCTAGCGGCATGATGGATTGGGCCGAGGCGGGTGCCTGACCGGCTCACTTACCGTACCTGATCTTGCCGGAACCGTCGAACCTCTGGGCATTGATTGTGCGACAGAACAAAAGGGTGCATTTCGGGTAACTTTAAATTGAGTCCAGAGACCTCTTCCCAGAGATTCGAATTTGCTCTCTGCACACGCAGGGGCCTGCGATTGGCCGATGACCGGTCCAGGGCATACCCCGCCTCTGACCTAACTGTGCGGATAAGAAAGGCGGCAGCTCACCCACGACACAAATGATGACGTGATAGAAAATGGATGGAGTGTTGAATGAAGCACACATCTCGAGTATGCAACATTATGACGATGGCATAGAAGGGCGACGGAGTTCGAGCGACATCTGCTACGTCCAATTTTGGGCCCCAGTGCAAGCGGGTTAGAACGTGTGTGAAGTCAACGTCAACGCAGTCAAACACTGTAATCATCTTGAAATTCGGCACTTGGACCCACGCAGCTACATTTCTATGAAAGCAACAGAAACGGCAAACTTCTCAGTGTTTGTGTTTCCGTAAAACTTCACCCCCTCTCTGATTCAATTACTTGTTATGATGAGGAGCCCCGTGATGAATGGGGCCAGGGCAGAGGAAATGGGTCATACCGTGCAACAGTGCGGAGGGATGTGGGGAAGGGGAAGAATGGAGGGGTGGGGGGGGGTGCTCAAGGATAACTGGCAAAGTGATGCAAATTAAAATAAAATAATACAAAATCAAGAACACAGACCGCCAGAGTAGGGAAGAAATTTAAAAATGTAAACGATAAAACGCTGAAGACAATGATGAATGTTTGCGAACAGGATTGCTTGGTGGACCTGGGTGCCCTCTCAAAAATCATTATTATTATTTTTTTTTTCATCCTCCTTCTCCTCCCGAGACATATCTGACAGTGATTGTTAAAGGTGATTGTTTTACTCCATAAAAATGAAATGCACATCATCTCTATCTGTGCTGTATGCATATGCTGTCATACTGGACATACAATGGACACAAATGACAGGACAGAGGCCTGCTGCAAATAGCAAAAATCTACCATCACCTGTAAAAGCCAAGAGATGGCGGCAAAGCACTTTTTTTTCCAAAACAAAAACAAAAGTGGACTTACGTTCAGTCACTCAGTACAATCTGAGCACATACATCTCGGCTTGCACTTCAAAGGTCACGGCAGATTATCTGCTCACAAAATTACAGTTGCCTTTTAAAAATCGGAAAAGTTTGACATGCACAGCGAAATCCAGGCAACCTTGAAGCAAAGCTACATTGTTCCTGGCAGTTAATTTAGAAGTAATACCGCACACGTGTTAATGATGGAACATTTTCCATTTCAACTCAAATCAATCGTGATTGCCCCGTGGGACAGTGTCATCATGTTCTTACACAGCCCGAGCCCGGATTTACTTTCGAACGACTAAAGTTATATAGAGCGTTGCAAATGGCAAAATCAATGCCTGCTCCATGCTTGGGAAACAGAAAGGGAAACAGATTAGGTAGATATAGATTAGCTGGACGATGTTCAACCATTTCAACCCATTTTTTGTTTGCCCATCACTCATTCGCACGAAATGACAAATGTGCGTGATTAACACTAGGAATTCAAAGATTTGGCACACAATAGTACAATACTGAAATGTATTTTTTATTTTTAATTTGTATAGGTTATAATTATCTCCATCACGCTTGTCGGGTGAGAATAGCAATTATTAGCCGTCAGCGCGAGCAGATCGGTGTGGCTGAGAAATCTGCAAAAGAATGATTGGATCTATTCAAAGAATTACAATATGCCTCATCTGAATAATGAGCAGACGTGGTGGAAATATATATGCATGGCTTCAAGACACCGACAAGACGCTTCTTTACTTTGTGGGTCATTGAACTCACATGGGGGAAAACACTCAATCAGTCTGAGGTATTGAGGCGGAGCCACAGAGCAGGCGGCTAAATTACAGTCCTGCAGGTTGACTGTGTCACATGCTCCTCGACTCCATTCCAGCCAATTTAACTGAGAGACCGAGCCACTGGTGCCAGAGCATGGAAGGAGTATTTTTTTTTATGTATTATAGTCAAACATACAATAGTCACATGCTGAAAACATCACCCAGCGGGAGGAAAAACAAAAAAAAAATCACTTTAGCTAACGGGACAAGCAGATTCAAGCACATAACACAGCAGCCTGCCGGTAATACGATGTCTATTATGAGGAGCTTGCTTTCTTTGTTCCAGACGATGCATGCGTACATAAAGGGGTAATAGTAACTAGGGGGGGCGAAGTCAAACCAAGCCGCAGTCTTGTCTGTCTCATCCACAGCTCTAAACAGAATAAATGAAGTTATTTTCCTCCAGGTAGACTGAAAGCGGTTTCCATTGTGCAGATGAAAAGCCCACGTTTTCAATTCATTTCTGCCCTAGTTCACAAACACAGTGCTTTGCTGAGACATTGCCAGAAGTGTACGGCTCAACATAAGTTCAATGCTCAGTTCAGCCTTTCAAAAAAAAAATATATAAATATAAATAGTTAATAATATTTAAATCATGATCTATTTCACAGCTTCCATACGTTTAATGTGTTTTTTTTCAACTGCTGGTTGACATGCTCATATATCTAAACAAAGACGTATCTGAACAACCACAATTAAAATCCAACTTAACATGGCTGTTTTGTGCCGCAATTGGGTCGCAAATGAAGGCAACCACTGTTCATATTCTGTAAGGATTTAGAGCACGACTTGTGACTTGTCCACAGAGAAGTACCCTGTGCCGAGGAAAGTCTTCCCATAATGCCCGCTCATGAAACAAATATGTACGACCTATATTCCACTTAATGTAATGTTGATGATGTCACAACAAGTGTTCTTTGTCGAGCTTTCAGGAACTTGTGCCAGCCCCATACTCCAAATTCAGTACAATCTACATTATGCAACAATACAGTACATAATACAACACTGAACCAAATAATATGTTATTATCCGACACACAACTATGTAAAAATGGAAAAAAAAAATGCGTTTCATGGAGTATGTAAATGATTCACTCAGATGCAGGGTTCATATTTTGAGAGGCTTTGAAATAAACGTCTCAATGTGATGCTACCACCTTCAGGCCTGAGTTGACATTACACCTCTGCGCATCCCAAGCAAGCCATATTCTTTGCAGTACACTAACGTATATGCCCCCCCTGCGCCCCCACCCTCACACATAAAGCAAGTTCGGGTTGTGTTTTGTGTTGACCTTGCCGTCTGCAACTCGCATACTGTAGCATGATTACATTGTTGTGTTGCGTCATCAGCTCTGGATTATTGTCTGTTGAGAGCGATATAAAAAAAAAAGAGCATGATCAGATCAAATCACTCCTATTCCCTCTAGTAACTCCCGATAGACTCCTGCCCTAACAGATGGCTTAACTTAATCTTTAATACTCCCTTCGCCGACCCCTTTCGCTTGCTCATACGAGTTTCTTCAAGGTTATAAAGGGTTGTTAAGTAACATAGATAAAATATTTTACGAAAACTCAAAATGAGTTGCTCATCAATCTGTTAATATATCAAGCACAACAAAAGCAAACACTTTAAAGACATTTCAGCCACAAATGCAACTTTTTTTTTTTAAGTGACCACACAGCGCACGATCTCGGCTCGTCTCAAACCATTTCCCTTCAAAGCTAATGTCGCGAGATGTTGTGAGGAGCTTCATCAAACGCAACCTAGGCTAAGGCAGCTCATTAGCGGCGACACGTGGCACACGCTACGTCTCTTTTGCGCACGAGAAAGAAACTCAGTCCTACCTGCGTGACTTTCTCCGTCACATTGTGCGTGCGGTCGATGAGTTTGCAAGGCGCGATGATGTCCATCTCCCCTGAGGGCAGGGCGATGAGCGGGTCGGGTTTGAAATCCACAAAGTTCAGGGTGATTTGAGGAATTTTGGAGATGGTTCGGTACCGCATGAGGTCAGAGTCTGACGTGGAGTTCAGTATGTTGGACTTACTGTTCACTGCACCTGCAAATGCACAAGGGGGTTCAAATGACAAAAAAAAAAAAAAAAACAGCATTTTGTTTTGTAACCACGATGTTTCGCACCAGTGCTTCCCAGTCGGACACTGGCTCTCCGGTTTTTCCGGTCCCAGTCAGGCCTCATGGCCTCGATCTCGTCAACGGAGGACGCGCGCCTCATGCTGTGGAAGCTCTCGCGGCTGCGTGACAGGGAACAGTTGGAGCCGGAGGCGTCCTGGTTGAGGCTGAGGCGATGGTGCGACGCCACGCAAGGAGACGACTGGGTAAGGGGCCCGACCAAGTGGGTTACGTGGTGAGGTGCATGAGGCGGTACGAGGGACACAGATTCCAGTAAAGTGCGATGGTCCTCCACGTGGTCTTCTGGCCAACTTTGTAGAGCTGATCTTGGAAACAGAAAAACAAGATGCTTAACTGGGACGCTGAGACTGAATTAGAAACCGCAACCTGCTGTGCTGACAAAGACCACTTATTAAATTTGGAAAGTATTCGCCAATTCACTGTAGCCCATTTTCACAAAGAAGTACTGCTCTTTGCAATTTTTGTGCCAAAGAACTATGTTGAAATAAGGGTTGGAGCTTCTTTTAGACAGTCCGTCGCTCTGCCTAATCAAAAACTGGTTTCTTACCACATGGCATCTTAAGACAATTACTCTTTAGGGGGCATTAACTAGTCGATTTTCTCTATTGGCAGCAGGGCTCACTGTCAGTTTACCGAAAAAGTACCAGGAAACTACTCATCAAAATACTGAAACCTTCGCGCATCTTCACAAAAACAAATCTATGAGCTCTACCTGCTTTCACTGACTTGCTCGGAATGATCCGACAGCATAGGGGGAAGGGGCAGGAACTCCCCCAAGCCGAGGGCCTCCTGACAATGGCCGACCGGGTGCAGTGGCAAAGGTGTGGCAGTGGGGATCCGGCCAGACTCTGCGTCATCCAGAGACACTTTACTGTTGGAGAGCGAGCGCAGCAGGGGAAGGCGCAACTTGAAGCCTCTGGGACGACCTGATGAAGAGGGCAAGAAGGTAGCCGCTTGCTTATGGAGGAAAAAAATTACACAGAAAGGCGAGAGCGGTGCGGAGAGGAGATCTGAACGGGATCGTGTTGAGCCGAAATAGGCTTTGAAGAGGAAATTGCTCCAAAGTTCAGGGCATGACTTGATTAGAAAATAGCAACATTGTGTATGGAACATTGAGTCCACAGACAGTTTCGAAAAAAAAAAAACCCTTTCTGTCAAATGTAATTAAAAAAACAATACAGGATTCACATAAGTAATTTTACTTTGCAAATATCAGGCCACCTGTTGTATATGCGGATGAATGGAACACTGATCAAGGTGGATTACACCGATGCTTTTCAATTACTGACTGGATAGCTGTGAGCTTGAAATTCCTCCTCAGACCAAAATCTCAGTTGGGCTGTGTAAGTGATGTGATGCTCCATTCAAATCTTGCGAGTCGCTTCCCGACCGCAACTCTGTACTTTTTTTTTTTTTTTCTTATATGTGTCTCTGCCCCTTCAGTACAGTGCAAGCGACAGTCAAGCCGATAGTTACCAGTGACGAGCCAGGTGGGAAGGCGATGGTTGAGCTCCTGTTTGCCGTCCCGCGATGTCTCCTCGGTCATGACCTCAAAGTTGAGGATGAACATGATCACCATGCCATCTTCGTTCTTCACGGGCACCACATCCACCATACATAGGAAGCACTGACCTGCAGGGGGACACACACACATCACACTCACTTAAACCAATCGCAATCAGTGGAAGCTTTTATCCAGGGCATCTTGTCATGGAATGTGAAAGTGCATGGCTTTAAAAACCGGACACCTTGTCGCCAAACGGATTACGTGAGCTATTACTTTAGCTTTATACCTTTCGCAATTTCAGCCTGTGTATGAACAAGAATGCAAATGTTGCATACATTGCATTTTCTGGTGAAACAAAACGGGTGGTCACGAACGCAAATTTGACGATCCACTTGTGCACCCGCAGCACGATTCATCGTACTGTACTCTTGAATGGAATTCCCTCTGCTGGTAATCGGAAATGCACACACTTCCGTATGGGGACTATTGTGCCACAAATTAGCGTGAAATTGGATTCTACGGTTCAGTAAATGGTCGGGGGGGACTATGGCAGGTCAGTAGGTCCGAATACACAACACAGGGAAAACAGGTGAGAAAGAATTGACTTTAGTTTTAGACGGTGGGAGTAACATTAAAAATGAAGACGATGGCAGGTCAGTAGGTTCGTATACACAACACATAGAAAACAGATGAGAAAGAATTGACTTTGGTTTTTAGACGGTGGGAGTAACATTAAAAATGGATCTTATTCCTCTTATCATTGACCTACAGTAAAAGTAACTTACAAAAAAAAACGAAAACAAAAAAACGATCTGCATCCCGGCCTCATGTCTCTTACCTGCATATTGATGCTAAGCGATCAACTCCACAATTAACAACCACGTCGGCCGACATGCAAATCATACCGCCGATAGAGGAACAGACAGCGTGCCAGTCATTCATATCACATCACAGCTCGGGGAGCGAGGCTAAATCCGATTGG
Organism: Hippocampus comes; assembly: GCF_001891065.2. Classification (NCBI taxonomy): domain Eukaryota; kingdom Metazoa; phylum Chordata; class Actinopteri; order Syngnathiformes; family Syngnathidae; genus Hippocampus; species Hippocampus comes. Next base: position 130,350 of record NW_017805409.1, read on the forward strand.
ACGGCAGCATAATCCCCGCAAAGGAGGGGGGAAATATGAAACATGGAGAAAAACCAGAGGATTACACCATCTGGCTAGATCTCAGAGTGTGTGCGTGTACATGTGTCCGTGCGCACGCCTATGTGCTCGTGTCAGTATTTGCAGAGGCTCGGATTCATTCAGGAGCTTTTGGGTCATGGCGATTCATGCCTGGATTCCCTGAACAGCTGCGATGTTGCCTTCGGTCCCGTTTTAATAGCGGAAGGTGTTTGCGCCGCAGCGCGTCACCCAAAGACGGGATGTCACACGCTGATTTGGTCACAATCTTCCATGACAAGACTAATGAAATAAACTCGACTATTATGTGTTCAGAATGCTTGGAAGGTGTCTTTATGGGTCAACCTGATCTGACCTCGGTTAAATTTGGGTATATACAAACCCAACTGCAGTTTTTTCTGGTGAAACAAAACGGGTGGTCACGAACGCAAATTTGACGATCCACTTGTGCACCCGCAGCACGATTCATCGTACTGTACTCTTGAATGGAATTCCCTCTGCCGGTAATCAGAAATGCACACACTTCCGTATGGGGACTATTGTGCCACAAATTAGCGTGAAATTGGATTCTACGGTTCAGTAAATGGTCGGGGGGACGATGGCAGGTCAGTAGGTTCGTATACACAACACATAGAAAACAGATGAGAAAGAATTGACTTTGGTTTTTAGACGGTGGGAGTAACATTAAAAATGGATCTTATTCCTCTTATCATTGACCTACAGTAAAAGTAACTTACAAAAAAAAACGAAAACAAAAAAACGATCTGCATCCCGGCCTCATGTCTCTTACCTGCATATTGATGCTAAGCGATCAACTCCACAATTAACAACCACGTCGGCCGACATGCACAT
>NW_017805409.1:131755-158078 GCF_001891065.2 Hippocampus comes
ATTTCAACAGCCCTCATCATTCTGCCCGGGACATTTTGACATCACGAGACCGTTAGATCTGAGAGGTTACCCTTGTGTCTAAAAATCTCTGTTTAGTCCAACCGCCACTCTCGTGTGTTTTGGACATGAAGTGAGCTTTGAGGTTCAGAGGGCAACAACCATTTCATCTAAATGATCCCCTTGGATAGATTCCAATTCAGTGTGGACCAGCTGGTGATTTACAAAAGCCAGTGGAGATTATCAAAACGCTCTCAACACGTAAAAAAAAAAATAAATAAATAAATAAAAGAAATAAAAATAAAAAGTGCGGAGGGCAAACTTTTCATGGAAGTCCAGTGATCTGCTGATCAAATGACGATCAAATGTCCTCAATTAGAAGGCCGACAAACTTGCAAACTGGACCATCTGTTCTCTTTTGTGAGTTGGATCATTATTGGACAAGTCAAAGGATTTGGCATCGAAATCTGGCATCGCTCTATTTAGTGTCAAGGCTAACTCCTGAGCATATGATCACAATCATGTGAGAAATAGAAGATGGATGGATGATTGCATGACCATTGCATGAAGGCATATTTAGAAATGTCTGCATTCCCAAATGGAACAATTCTGATTCAGAATGGACAAACACATCATCCAAATAATTGTTCCCGAGCAACGAAACCTAACAACCACGGATATGAACATGCAGTACTCTTCTTTGAATTGAACATCACTTTAATCAGCCACTTGCATTATGCACAATGCCCCACCAGATGGAGCTGTATGACACACACACACACACACACGCACACACGCGCGCACGCACACACACACACACACACACAATAATTGTTTATTCATTTGTAAAATAAATAACCCCCCGAAAGTTGGGTCAGTCCCTTTTTGACCCAATTTTTGACCTAACTGTTTAGTGTGTGTTCTGTATGTCATCATGTAATAAGAATGACAACAAAAACACACCATATAACAGTCTGTCTTTTGCCACTTGTTTCATGTCTCGAGGAAAGATATATCCCCCCCAAACATCTGAAGAGTGTTGAAATCATGATTTGTACACCACTAGGTGGCAGGGCATCACAACACATTGTGACGGTTCGACAGAGAAACACACAAGCGGGCTGCGTCGGGTATCATACTCAGTTTGACTATGCGCCATCAGAAAAGTCACTCTGTTGATCTTGAGAGTGGCACAGCCCTGGAACAGCAAATGGAAACAGAAATTACGTTTGTGTATGCGTCTGTGTGCGGTTCCCCGCTGAGTAAATGTCATATCGACTATTAATATTGAACTTGCAAACACTTGTGCCCAAGATATGGGACGGCAGCTGTCCTGCGATAAGTGATTTAACATTACACACACACATACATTCACAAGCACACACATGCGGGCTGCTATCAAGTTGAAGCCCAGCACATTTTTTCCCCCCTAGATTGTTGCAGGATTAGAAGCAATTGAAGCACAAAGTATTCCCGACAACACTTCATCAGCCATCCTCACCTGTAATAGAGACAAATAAGCGCGTGTTGTGCCGTGTGTTCGCGTGGCCAATTTGGAAGTCGGATTGCGAAGCGGTTTCCCGTTGAGAGCCCGTGTGGCGCACATTGTTGTGTATTTCTGTTTCATGTGACACAGCCGAGGCCTCATCTTGCACCCAGTTGGTGGAAAATTAGAAGTAATGGTGATACGGCTGAGCGGTGTGTAAGATTGATTAAAGGGGCCGGACAGGGGTTCCCAGAGCGAACATGTCTTAAATAAAAGATGAGCCGACTAGTTGTGTTTTGCAAAGCCTTGGGGAAATTTAGGTCGACGACTGCCCGGGCAAAAACAAGTTGAATTCTCAAAGGGTGTTGGGAAAATGCTTTGAGAAAGCGGAATTCGCTTCACCCATGACCCGATCAGCTCGGCTTGGCAAAAGACCAGAGCCACTTTCAAATTACTACACCGTCTTAAACGTAATCACGCAGAGGTACGACCATGCAAAAGCAACAACACCCCACATGTGTATGACTTCCCTGCCAGTTTTTCAAAGTCAAAAGGTAAGCAGAGCTGCACTGACTAGTTGTTACTAAACTCGCTTCACCCATGACCCAATGAGCTCGGCTTGGCAAACGACCAGAGCCACTTTCAAGTTACTACACCGTCTTAAACGTAATCAAAATGCAAAAGCAACAACACCCCACATGCGTATGACTTCCCTGCCAGTGTTTCAAAGTCAAAAGGTAAGCAGAGCTGCACTGACTTTAGTCGGATGGCATGTACACCATAAATTCAAGTTGATGTCTACGCTACGTATCCATGTGCTGCATGAGTTGCCAAAGATCCTGACAAAAGTGTGAGAAATTTGATTCACGGGCTCCAATAGAGGAGACATAAATGTTGCATAGCTGTGACTCGGCAGTAAGAGCTCCGAGTGCCATTAGGGTCTTTTACAAGCCCCAAAGTCCCTGAGATGACACGGATCGATAGTCACACCGTCAAGGTGCTCCCACCAAAGACACCCAGTGAGACTGCGGTGTCAAACACATCCAGCAGAAATGGCTGTATGCCTCCCGCAAGCCACTCGGCTCATGTCGCAGATGCCGTTTATGAACAGATGAAACGTCGCCGCTGCACACACGACGAGAAAGGCCCCACAAATTGAGTCTGCCAAGGCATTCAAGAGAAAATGCCTCACGCTTGTGGAACTCGCAACATGAACACGGAGTCTGTAATTCTTGACACTTTTTGGTTGGAGTATTTTTTTCATTCTTTTTGCCAATTCGGATGAATACTTCGAAGGGCATGTGACTGAAGAGTGTTTTCAATTTACAGCACTGAGATTGAGAGGCCAAAGTGAGACTCCCCCCTCCCAAACACATGGCCGTGAAAAACTCGCAACATGAACACGGAGTCTGTAATTCTTTACACTTTTTGGTTGGAGTATTTTTTCATTCTTTTTGCCAATTCGGCTGAATACTTCGAAGGGCATGTGACTGAAGAGTGTTTTCAATTTACAGCACTGAGATTGAGAGGCCAAAGTGAGACTCCCCCCTCCCAAACACATGGCCGTGAATCCGGGCATGTCACTTTTGGGCTTTTTCATTCCTCTGCAACATCGTGACTGAAGCTCAACAAAAATGTGATATGACTGCTTAAGTTTCTCAGGGTCCATCCGTTTGTATAATAGCGCTCGCTTGTCATCGGGGTCGTGGGCAAGCTGGAGCCGCTCCCATCTGACCTTGGGCGAGAGGCACGATACGCCCTGCGCTGGTCATCAGCCAAACGCCAATTAACCAAACTTGAATAATCGGAACGTGCCTGTTTGAGGACGCGCATGCAATCACAGGGAGAACATGCAAAATCCACATGTGATAATTTCCCAAATTTACTATGAATAAACGTCACAAAACATTCACCGTCTGAACAAAACTATGTTGGGGTTAATTTGTAACGGGAATATTTGAGGCCTCATTTCATATGTCCTGCAAGTGTCTTGTTCCCCCTTGTAATGTTCCCATTGTGTACAGCTTTAATGATCAATCACAGGGCATTGAATAAAGCGCAGAGACGCACAAATGACACCATTTAGCCTATTGTGCGAACCAAATACTTGATATCAAGAATGGAAAGGGTGAAGTGCGACAATGGAACCCCTTTATTAGACGATCATGATCATATTCATGCCTCGCTCTTTGTGTCGTCATTCCACTCATGAAACAGATGCATCATGCTCGACGCAAATGTGTGAGCCCAAATGTGTTTTAACCCCTCAAACTTTGAACAGAGACATTGAATTATTAAACTGCAGAGTGCAAAGGTGTTTTATTTTTGCAAAGACGTGATTGTCGCTCCAACGCGACTGTATATCAAAGATCTGTCTTTACAGGAGGAACAGTGATGCTCAAGTCGGAGCGTGTGTGCGTGTATGTGCGTGTATAAGTGGTGGGGAGGGGGGTCACTGAACAATATTTCAGTTAAGCTTATTTGAATGGGAAATTTGTAGGTTGTACACTAGCAAACAACAGCGCTGTCGATGACCAGGTGGGAAGCAGGAGACTCAAGGTATTTGCATGGAATCCAGCCATAGTTGTGTATTCAAGTGGCGGTCAAGTATGTTGACAATAGGTTCCATATCTGAAGTGATTTCATTTGTAGTTTATTTTTTTGTGCGGTGTTGCCCACTCCCTCTCCACATGTTTTGGTTGTCAGTACAAAACAACCCCCTTTCGGTTGTTTGTTGCCGGCACGCAAGCATAGCATCGTACAACATGGCGGCCGACGTGGTTAAGCCCCTGATGATACGACATTCACTGCAGCTGAACTGCAACCAAAAGAGATTCATTTCTTCAGTCCAGGTTTAATAGATATCTAATTGCAACATATCTTCATGTCCAATAATAAATACATTAAAAAAATAACTACATTAAAAAAAAAAAAATCCTCTTTTACTATGTTGCTGTCCATTGATATTCATCAGAAACTTCCGCTGGGGGGCGATGCCATATAAATATGACAGATTCAAATCCCATAAAAACCCAAAGATACACCTTTGCACACAACAGTGGTTTCCCGGGTGCTCATTTCCTAAGCGGACACAAAGTGAACTGTCAATGTGTGTGTGTGTGTGTGTGTGTGTGCGTGTGTGTGTGTGTGGGTGTGTGTGTGTGTGTGTGCGCGCGCGTGCGCGCGCGAGCGCGAGCGGCTCTTTACTGCAGTCTGTCACCAGCCATAGTTTTATAGGTTGTGTGATGGATACCAGAAGGTAACAGTACGAGCCCGAAGCTCAGCCGCTTGAACTGTTATGTTCCATACACTCAGATGGATGCTTACTCACACCAAGCCTTTCACATCCACCCCCAAACTGTCTCATTAGCGCTTTCCTCTTCTTGTTCCGTGACTCCTTTTTGACCCTTCTCCCACCCGCACTTCTCCCCTGTTGATCCTGAGGTGAGGTTAGACCACCACTGATGTGTTCACTGTCAATCCATCAATCACATATCTGTTTGAATGTACACATCCATATGTTAAATCAATCAATCAATAAATAGCGGCATCCCCCTGCCTGAGGAGCAAGAGCTTTAAATTGGGTGGAGGGCTGGATCACCTTCAAACAGCTGAATGAAGATTCCTGATTCGGGAAACCTGCGCTTAATTTTATTCATTTTATTGAACATAAAATACATTCTATGCAGAGAAAAGCAGTTCTTGCACACCCAAATGTTACCCACATCCAGAAACTTAAAAAAAGCAACTTAAACGGAAATGGGAATGTTTATATGCGTGCCGTCTTCATCCCCATCGATCTTGAGGCTGGAATCACGCGAGTATATTTCACTCTCTTGTTCATCCATAACCATGATCCGTAACCAATACAGCATGACTCGACATATCAAGTGCCCATCGTGAAAAATGGGTTTTAATTATCGGTTACCGCACCCAGCCTTGGTAATATATTGCATAGCACAATCTCGGCGGGCGGCCTGACAGGAAGCTCTCCCATCCAAGCATCAGGTGATTTATGGACAAACGGCGATTATAAACACTACTGCTCCAAAAATCTGTGCATAAATGCCCCTAGTTAGATCAGGGGGAGTTAGCCACATCCGTCCCTAATCATCTGACTCGCTTCCTCTTTGGATTCCGTCATCGCTTCGTGAACATTGCAGTTAATGTCACGATTCTATTCTGGGAGCCTGTAAAGCAAGTAACAGCTGCGGTCGATCACAGCTTGGCGCAAGCGCGAACTGTCATGACTTTCAGCGAGCGCAACCTGTAGCCCGAAAGAGTATTTAGTGCAGAGCAGTAAGTGATAATGAGGGAGAAGGCGAGGGGGGGGGGGGTTGGTTGTGACAATTAGTTTACTGTGTTTTTGTACATATCTGATCGTGGGAATAGAATTGTCAGTGAATCAGCTATTATACGAAGTACAGTGGAAATTCAAAATTTGAGCCCCCAAATTCTAAAAATTAGCTCACCAGTGACACAATGTGATTTGGAGAAGTGATCATCTGAAAATATATTGAACAGGGTCAGTGGTCAAATTTGGTCGCTTTAGAAATTGGAACGGATTGTGTTTTATCGCTGCACAATCGCGAGAGCGAGAGAAGCTCGTCAGTGTACGGGCCCGAAGTACGTAGGTGAGCGGCAGTAACCTGCGAATCGCCATTCATGAGTCTGTCGTCAGGCCCCGTGCCAGATGATGTCATCTTCAAAATAGTTACCGGCAGTCAAGGACATCTGATCACCTGACACACACTCACTTACTCACTCACGCAGAGCAATTGAATACAGCTACAGGTAGGCTTTAAATATTTCAGAAGCTCATGCTCACGTTGGGACAGATGCATTCTCCGCTGTCACGTTGCATTTGCGTGTCGGCGCCAGCGCGGTATCCGTGTGAAAACGTCTCACCTGTTCAGTGAGCTGGTTGCTATTTGTGTACATTGGCGAGATACAATCAGCACCACAAGGAACATGGCACAAACAAGTTGCAGGTGCGAGCACTTGTTGTTAACCGTTTTAGTGGGCACAATAAATAAACCTCAGAGGAGAACGCAGTATACACACTGTCTCCAGTCACGACGCCCAGGGAATGCACGCACAGTGAAGCATCGGGCGCACGCATTCTAAATCATTCCTGTGCTGCCATGCATAGGTACCGCTGTAAAACAATCCAATGGGGAAAAAGAAAAAAAAAAAACTCAACAGGGCTCCAGCGTGGAAATTTGACTGTCAAAAACATATATAATATACAGCACGCTTTATGGCTTTGTTTTGACAGCACATTTTCTTCGGCAAAGTCAAATCGGGTGGCTGCACAAAATGTCAGGAATGTGATATACCGACTCGACTCTCTGCCTTTCTCGCAAAAAGTCATCACTTTTTGACGGCAGGATAATAAATGACTCTTTACCTGGGTACTACCCGTACACACAGTGCACTGTACATCATGGCGACATGACATGATAGACTCCTCGCTGACTCAAGCGTCTACGACCCGTTGAGATCTTAAACGCTATGTAGGCGGCGAATCAAATTGCAGTCGGACTGCCACGATGTCGTGAGAGATTCTTAATTAGGAGCTTTTGCAACATAAAAACCGCCACAAGTCAATTTGAACGCAAAACATATTGTGTGCGCTTGGAAAATGAAAACATATAAGCCAGCAAGGTGATGTTCGAGCTTCAATGCGTGCCATGAAAGACGCAACATGACCACAAGGCGATAGCACAGCTCTCCGTTTCGCTTTTATTGATTTAATTATTTACTTTTTTTTTTTTTTTAAACCAGGCTACTTTGCCTTTGCCTGACTTCTGGAGTGTACCTAAGTGTTAAAGAGAGCAGGGCTGACTACTTTTAGCGGTCTAGGAAATGAGAGGGGCGGAGTTTCGTGACCTCAACGTGACCTCTCAAACATCCCAAAACATCCTGACAAATAACCAGCCAAAATCGAACAAAAGCTGCTCCCCAAATGAGTTACTTTTTTTTTTTAAATGTATTGATTTACTTGAGAGCTTTCCTCTCTTACTCTCCGTCAACGCAGCCCAGAAATTACTTTGTAATGTTTCACCCTCGGCCCTGACCCGAATTAGACGCTCAGCTCAACAAAACACAGACTTGACAAGGTCTCCGAGAGATGATAATGTCAGCGGGAGAATATCTCCCCTCCGCTCCGACGGGAAGGGAAGAGGCCATTATGAGGTGAAGCCTTCCTGAAGCTCAAGCCCAGCGCAATTAAACAATTATCACAATGTCAATGATAACACTACAGGCTATCACACTCGCACTCTTAACATGACAGCAAGGCGATAGCATGGCTCTCTGTTTCGCTTTTATTGACTTAATTACTTTAATTTTTTTTTTTTTAAACCAGGCTACTTTGCCTTTGCCTGACTTCTGGAGTGTATCTAAGTGTTAAGGAGAGCAGGGCTGACTACTTTTAGGGGTCTAATAATGAGAGGGGCGGAGTTTCGTGACCTCAATGTGACCTCTCGAACATCCCAAATCATCCCTCCCGTTGACAAATAACCAGCCAAAATCTAATAAAAGTTGCTCCCCAAATGAGCTTTACTTTTTTTTTAATGTATTTATTTACTTGAGAGCTTTCCTCTCTTACTCTCCGTCAACGCAGCCCAGAAATTACTTTGTAATGTTTCACCCTCGGCCCTGACCCGAATTAGACGCTCAGCTCAACAAAACACAGACTTGACAAGGTCTCCGAGAGATGATAATGTCAGCGGGAGAATATCTCCCCTCCGCTCCGACGGGAAGGGAAGAGGCCATTATGAGGTGAAGCCTTCCTGAAGCTCAAGCCCAGCGCAATTAAACAATTATCACAATGTCAATGATAACACTACAGGCTATCACACTCGCACTCTCCCAGGATATATGCAGAGAGACCAATTTAATCGGCGCAATTAGAGGCTGACGGTAACGTTAAGATGAGATCCGGTCACGGTGCCGCTCCTCGAGGCCTCCTTTCTTCATTCGGTTCATTCCATCCCCCCTAATGGGCCGGCCATCGGGGTTTTCTTTCTTTTGCAGTGTCATGTATCGCTTCCTCCGTCCTGCTTTCCTTCTTAGAGTTTTCAAATGGTATTAAACCTCTTCTCTGTGGCTGCGTTATTGGATTTCCTTCCATCAGTTTTCGGCTTTTTGGCACTCATCCCTTGGGGTATGGTGAAATGAAAGCGTTTGGGCAAACAAATAACAAAACATACATTCTCCCCTGACTTTAAAGGGGACGTCAACCCCCCCCCCCCAAATTTCCTTGCCAATAATATGTTTGACGCCCCCCCCCATGAGTCTACATATTAATATTGTGTTTGTAAAGTTAAGAAGCAAAACCCACCATTTTTTTATCCATCTCAGGGCCATGAGATGCTTATCATTTAGACCTAAAATGTCAGTGCCATTTTTGTGTACTGGTTCATGTGTTTCTGAATGAGCAGGCGCCATGATATTTTGGGTGTCAGATGCAAATGGTGAAAACAAATATTTTATAAGTTCTCCCTTGCCCATTTCACTCTTGGCTTGCGGCATATGGCGGTGCTCCGAATAATATAACACCAGAAGGGAGCCTCTTCTCCTGCTGACTGAGCAATAAAAAGGGCATTTCCAAGTATGAATCATTGTATATTTTATCCGAAGCCTTGAAGCATTCATTCATATGATTTCATTGCATACAATCTGACCAACTAAAATGGAGTCAATGTAACACACTGTGGGTTTTTTTCTGTTTGTTGGTTTCAGTGTGGACTTCCTTTTTGTGCTTCTCTATGAACGTCAATCACGATTCATGGTATCCATGATCAGCGTGACCGCTTGATTCCATGTCCACGGGTCCTTTCAGTTGTCTCTCTTCTGACGAGACAATCTCATAGAGAACTATTGAATTAACTAATATCAAACACAAAATTGTAATTCACCGTGAGTTCACCGGCGACTCGAAAGCAACTGCCGATAACAATAAAGTCACGCTGTCCTGAAAGGCTACTCAAAAGCCGTGGAGCATATCGCGCAAGTCCTGATGCCGGTCTGGTTCCTCGTGATGAGGATGCTTTCCCTCCCAAGGCCTCAATTACTGAAATCAAACAGCTCACTGGCCTGCTTGAGTGAACCGGTCTCATTCTGTCATTTGCTGCATCTTTTACCAGGAACGCGATACACAGCGTGAGATAAGGTGACAACTTGAGGTTCTTCTTTTTTTTCCTTCCTTTCTTTCCACCACTGGCACTCACTTTTTGACTAAATGAAGTAACACTGTTAAAAAAAAAAAAAAAAAAAAAAAAAAGACAAATAGATGCGTTTTGACAAAAACAAGGCAGCAGTGTCAACTCTTCCCCCATCATGATATCCGTCCTTCAACATGGGACACAAAAGGACAAAAAGTCACATCATCTCCCAGATTTGAATCAATATGTAATCCGTTCCGCTTCGACACAAAGTTTAGCAGATATGGTGGCATTTTCGCTCTAGCCTGCTATCAAACCAGACTGCGACCCATAAATGGTAGAATCGGGCCCTCACTTATAACTAATTTGATCTCTGATTCGCTTTCCAACCGGAGAAGGGTGAAGCTACACCACCGGTGTCGATGCTCAAAGCAATCTCGCAATCACATCAAAAAACTCTGGTCTTTCTTGGACATGCGCCAGAAAGGGCCGCAAGTCAGCAGCATGAAATGGCCCAGATAATGAAGACTCCGATTGCAAAGACGCAACTCGACCCTCTTGTCTGGCCCGTATGAGTCAAGGTACTTTTGCGACGATCTCATCTTGCGGCCGACGCTCGGCGTTGAGTGACAGACCCGGGAGTGTGCGCATCCAGCTTGTGTGTCAGCATTAATCGAGTGAGCGATCCCTGTGTCATCATCTTTTCGCCGGCGTAAGTAAGACGGCAGTGGCGACCCGGTGCCCGTTTGATGGTGCCCTCTGTTGGCATCTGTCAGTCAGCGGGCGGCCGTGTGCGGCGCTCTCCATTAGCGCTAGCGCTCGGTCCCTTGCTTCGGCAACTTTTAACCTCAACAGCACATGCGGGAACACACAAGCCTAAGCTGCGAGTCGTTAACCTTGGAAAACAGTGACCTACGGTTGTGGCTCGGATCGTCATCGTGACATCTCGGAAAGAACCTGACATCTGCTTCGGCCTGTCAGACCGTCCTCTCGGCCCTCCCTCTTCAACCTCCGCCCTCTCTCTTGTCCTTTGAGAGGGCCATGGTTAATTCATGCGGTGGTTGGCTTTCAGGAACCGGTAGCCAGTAGCAAGTCGTCTCGTTGATCCATTCTGGCTGGGCTTCAATGGTGAACAGGGCGCACATTAATCTGAGACCTTCGGGTTCCTGAAATCGTGCCAGTGCTGTAGCTTTTCTGCCTGTCCATTTTCCAAGCAGAAGATTTGATCATCTTAGGCTAAAACCGTTTTATTTTAGACGGTCTAAATAAAGATCTGTGAAGTGACGCGAAGCAAAGTAGCTCCCATTAGTCCGCCCCATCCAGTATTATTGCGGCTGAGGTCATTTCCGATCAATATTTGCTCTCTCAAAAATTCATGGCGCCACTACGCGAAGGCCAAATACTCATGTAAAGCTGACACGAGTACAATGCCACTTATCTCCCGTAATCAATACATTTCATCAGCTAGTAAACACCCAGACATCAATGCGGGATTTGAACAACACACGTCGGGTTTCCTTGCCTGACTGAGCCACTTAAATGGCACGGAGCGCTTAAACACGACGGAGCAGCAAGTCAATCACCAGGATTTAATTTAAGGGGAAACGAGGGAGGCCCCCCGTTTTAAACCAGAGGAGATTTAAATGAAGGTGCCGAAGCAGCTGCCGATCACTCGTGCAAAAATAATGGAGCCCAAACATGTTTTCATTTACAAGCGTGTATCCATGTGGAGCTAATCTTTTTGAAATGACTTGAGTGGGGTAGACAGTCAACGGAATCAGCTCATGCGGTTGTTGTCAATTTATACAAATCTGTGTGCTCAACATGAATCTTCAGATGACCCCAAACAATTTCAGTCCGTTTTTTTTCTTTGACTACTTACATATATTGGCTGTTCGATGGTCATTTAAGCGTACGTGTTCCGACTATAGATGCGCTTTGTACACTCGTTTTTGTCATGCGTTTGGCAATGGCTTGACTGCGACGACCCGAGCGTGCGTTCAGCGTGTGTGCGTTCGCCCCGTTGTTCTGCGTGATCAATGGGAACATTTGTTAATGAGTGTTTACTTCACAGTTGATCGGACCATCGGGTTCCACTGCTAACTGACTCTGTCTGATGCATTTACTGACATAACAGACAATGTGCTTTGGCATGCAACATACACAGCTATTCACGCGGCGCAGGAGTTTGTCGATAACAATTTCCTTTTTCTTTTCTTTTTCATTGCATTGGGTGTAATTACGACAGCAATCCTGTTTGTTATGTGTAAGGTGATGCCTTATTCAGAGGGGCCATGTAGATGTCTAAAATGATTCACTGGAGCGGTCAAAAGGAGCTTCGCATTTAGCAGGGTTTTTATTTGTTTATTTATTTATGTGTTTATTTTTATGAGGGCAGAAGGTTCCTCTTTTTCTCTACCCTCTGTCTATTCAGAACGTTATCACTGGACATTATGCCACTAGGCCCACAGAGGCCTGGCCATTGGCTGCAAATGTCAAAATATGAATGACTGAGATTTTCTCTCCGCCGTTATAATGAAGGCGCGCTGTCGGGAAGGCTTCTCGGTCGCATTTAATCTCGGCAAAATTATCAAGGCTGAGAATGTAAGGCTAAAATTGAAATTACAGCACATAATGAAACATCTCAATGCATTAAAGACTCGTGTCCGAGAGGAAATTGTCATTTTAACACGCTGTAGATGTATCAACTCATCAAGTAAAACAGAAGATTGGTCTTCCAATCAAAGCAGGAGGCGTAAGAATTTGAAAGGTGGAAATTTCCCGAGAGACCGCACTGGTCGAATCCAATTTCCCTCAAGATTAACAGACCATTCCTTTAAATTACAACTCGAGCAGACGGCCGTGATGAGATGAAGAAAGGAAACTCCACGGCTGCTTGGTGCTTTCGGTGTATTGTGATTTTTAGTCAGTGTAAGCGTCGCAGCAACTTCAGGTATAATTTTTACCTGAAAATGGAAGCTTCCAAAAATATGTTTTTAAAAAAATGGTACTGGTGACCGAGCCTGGACAGCGCTTATGCAAGTCTGGCATACCAAAGTTTTATGCAGCGTCCATGCATACTTTATTGCAAAAGATAATACATTTCACAACTAGAAATTGGAGATCTTCTTTCGTACACAAACACGCTTGAGCACTTTTGACACCGAATGTCTTTCTTTGTTTTGTGTGCCGCAAACGGTATTGGCCGTGGGCGCAAGATTGAGAGACTATAAAGGCAACAGACTGCACGTGCTCAAAATGACAATGAACATTTATCAACCACCATTCTGTGCGCCGACATGCTGTGTTATTATCACGTGTAAAATGTGTTTTGGGGATTACTGGCAGACCAGTTTAAGGGCAGTTCCGTATGGTATGGGCTGGGTAATATCAGCTGGAGCGGGCGGCAAACTGCAAAGCAATAACTTATACAGACGGCAGCTGTGCGCTAGACGGTGTCTTTTTTTTTTTTTTTTTTTTTTCCAAAGCAATCGAAAACGGTTTGCAGAGATTAAATCTGGAGTGCAGGGAGCACTTGGAGGAGTCGTGAGATAAAACACAACTGTACTTCAAGTCCAAACATTGATCTGTCCTTTGCAGCCTGTGTCGAGAAGAGCACTTTGCCATTTGTCTGAAACAGCCCTGGTCAGAGTGAGCATCATTATGCAAATAAATCACAAACTTAATTACAATGAAATTTATTTACTGCACAGTAGGACGCTCTCGCATTTGCATACTAATGACAAAGGTTCTCCAAAGGGTCTCCAAAGGAATAGGCTTTAAGGGTTTGTAAATACTCGCAATGAGGCAAAATATCGTAGACCATGACAGATTTAAGATGCCTTTCATGTACTGTACATGTACGGAATGGTAATTACGCTTCTTCCCACACCCCAACTCACGCTTCTTAGGGTTAATGGAAGACTTTGAATTCTTCAGGTGTGTGAATTCAAGTGTGACTGGTTGTTGGTGTATGTGTGATAAATCAGATGCAATAGGCTAAAATAAATTTGAACCATGTGATGGACCATGTTTTATTGTCCATCCGTTTTCCAATCCGCTTATACTCGCGTGCGGTGCTGTAGCCTAACAAATCAGGATACATTTCATGTACTTCATATACCAAAATGGCACTTTGACTGCAGACCTTGGCTAACACATGGATCAGGATCGAACCCTTCCATGATGGGAAAACAGCAAATAACTGTCGAGCCACAAATATTGATATCTGCCTTGATGCCATTTCCAAACACATCCTACAGCATAACATTCATATGCGGCGAAGATTCTCCGTATCTCCGCTAACAACCCCGGCAAAACGAAAGCTCCTTCCCGATATCCCAACCGGCTCGTCTCTCAATCTTGAGACTTCTTTGTCACCAATTACTACCTTCCCATTAGCCAGGGCGTTGTTGCCATCTTGAGGCATCTTCGGATATTTGAGAAAGAGCACACAAACACACAGTGAGTAGCTTACGGTGGCTCGGAATTGATTTTGTGAATCGTGAATTGTCAATTGATTCAGCAACAACATGCATGTTCTTTCATCCGCCGTGCAGTTAATGTTGCGTTCAATATCAGCCGTACGCTATATAGTTGGCAATATCTGCGGGCCACGCGCCAGCAGCTCATTAAATCCAGATTTAAAAGAAATATACATGTCGCCTACACACTACACGCTCAGGATAACTGCACACCCGTTTTTTTTTCATGCGTTCCCGTCATACTGTATCATCAGTCAATACCATAAACACGCCAAACAGTTTAAAAGTGCTTCGTAGAGTTACACTTTGGCAATTTTGCACACTGGATGATAAGAGCCAGAAGGGAACATTCGGCTTCGTTGTACAAAGGATAAGCCGCTTTAATGACTGTCATATTTGAGATAATTAAATCGCAAATAGCTCTCGAATGTTTTTTTTTTTCCCTGTGACCAATTATCCAGCGGCAGAGAACTCGGCTTGCTGTCCTCCAATTTCTTATCTTTTTTTTTTCCACAGTCAGTGACATTTTGAAAATAAGGTTTAATGATTTTTTTTTTTTTTTTAAGCGCTTTCTCATATTCTGTCGGCATGGTTTCAAAATCTGCCTATGGTTAGGACTTTCCATGTACTGTAAACTAAAGAACAAGACCGACTTACCCACTCCACACAGTTTGTTCAACACAACAGAGCCACTGCCTTACATTTCAGCTGATGCAAACAACTCAATGGAAAGTTAATCAGAAACTTTCCACTGTCCATGCACAGTGATCCCTCAATAACAGCGAACCCATTAACCCATAAACGTCATTTAAAACATACACGTTTCACAACGGGCGGTCGACTGGATAGCACGTCGGCCTCGCAGTGCAGAGGTGGTGATTAAGGTGAATTTAAATCATCTCAAAGTTTTGAAAGAGGATTAAAGAAAACGTGACTGGTAGACACGACTGTTTTGCCCTTTTCGCCCTGAGCAGGTGTGGCATATTCACATCAAATAAAAGAGACGAGACAATGGCTAACTAAGCCTTCAGTCACGGCCTCCCTCTCCTCGTCCTTAACGTTGAATGACTGGACTGAATGGGGATGAGCTGCGCTCAGCTCGGTGGAAGCTGAAGGTGAAAGCCAGTCATCCCGAACTGTACAATTAAATCAGAAAGTGGCGACGTGAATTGGACGCAGCCTTTGGGAAGCGGCCGATAAATGAGTGGGTGGCTGCTTCACCGGGATAAAAAAGACTTGATGGATTATGGAGGGCCTACCAAAGCAAAGAAAAGGGAGACATAGAGAGTCCTTGGGCCCAACACAAGCACCTTGACCTCACCTTTAATAGACCGGTCACCCGCTTTGGAAAATGTCTTTTTTTTAAGCCCACTTACGATGCTCCGGGAGACGAGCTGGTGCACGTCCCAGCAGGCCGATCACCATTTAATCACAGGTTTGATGTCGAGCGGCTGACAGTCATTCAATTGCTGCTTTATTTGACATAGGATGCACGTGTCCAAAGATTGTGGAAGGAAGGCAGAGTACTTCTTGAATAGAAAATGCATGGGCGGATGTTATTAAAAGGATGGATAGTATTTGAGGCAACTGCAAAATCGACTAAAGCTTTCTTTGGCTGACTGCATATTTTTAATCGAAAATTGTTGTACAGCCTTGACAACAAAATCAGTCAACAATAAAAATGTCACATTTTGGCCACATTTTTAACCGAGTTTGACCTGTTACGCTAGTTCAACAACGTGTACTCTACTCAATGACTACCTGTCTTCCTCGAGACAACATGAGCCGTTTATTGTCTATAATCTTTGGTCAGAACAGTAAAAACCCTTAAAATCTATTGTTTTCTTCTTTTCGTGGGCTCCCCTCCGACCTTAAATTCTCACGATTTCACTTTAAGCCATCCACAACGAAAGGGGCACATCCACGTGTGACCTCTCAGTGGACATAGCGAAACCCATCCACTTGATACGGCTGCGGAATCGGGCTGAGCTTGCAAAGGTACGACCGAAAGTGATGCGGTGTGGGGTCATTAGTTCAATGGGGTCGGCTCCGAGTTGCTAATTAAGAGCCAACCTCAAAGTCGATGGGAGCATAAGGGCCAGGGCTCATTAGGTGAAGGGTGTGTGCACTGATGCACCACTCACATTTGAGTTGACCCACTCAGCAATATAACCAATTTCTGCTCTTTTATGCCGGGACACCAATTACGTCCTGTGTAGGAAGGAATACATCACGTATTTACTCTAATAATGTGATCCTTGAACCTTTTTGTGTTATTTTTGTGTTTCTTTACTCTTAAAAAAACAAAAAAAAGATATGCCTCCAGTCACATCTGCCATAACAATTCATATTTATGTTATTAGTAATAATAATAATAATAATAATAATAATAATAATAGATTACATTTGCAAGCGCCTTTCATAGCACTCAAGGACACTGTACAACCAAGAGCAAATAATAAAACTACAGATAAAATTTAAAATAAAAGTAAAAAGTAACAATAAAAGTAAAAAGATTTAAGGTGGATAGGCAAGTCTGAATAGGTGGGTTTTGAGCTGGGTGATAAATATGGAAAGAGAGTCAATATTACGAATGTCAGGTGGTAGTGCGTTCCAGAGTTTGGGGGCAGAGCGACTGAAGGCTCTGCACCCCATTGTCCAACTGATTCAATTATGGGCTCCCATTACAGGGAGAATCTAGGCCTGGGGTAAGCAACGGTAAATTTCACATCAAGCAAGACCTCACGCTGCCAGGGGAAGGCGATGAAGGTGTCCTCGGGTTGGCAGACAATATGATGGGATATAAGCGGGGAAGCCAAGTTAAATTTCAAGGGAAAAAATAAAGTCCAATTTCCCATACCTGACTGTCTATAGTGAGCGCCAGAGAAAAATCACTAAGCCAACCAATCATGCTGAGGATATGCTTTTAAATGAGCGAGTAGACTGGTTCATCCACAAATCAGTGCTAACCTGAAATAGAACATGAATAACATACTTTCTAATGTCAAAATGTACCTGTTGGTATATCGCCTAACGACCCTTGACATGACACGTGTTAAACGATCGCATTTCAAAGGCTTGCGCTGACATCCGACCACAAATTTGGGGTATTAAAATACATGTCGCATGTTACATTTCTTGATGGGCGCGTTTCTTGATTTTATTCCATTTTTAAAAAATACCCATCAGCCCTGGCAGTGTTCAAAATCAAGTAAGTGCAGAAACATTCATGAACTATTATAGACAGCTTAAGTGGAGTAGCTGCACTGTCTATATTCCTACAGTCATTTCATTCAAAAGGTGAGTGCACATTATGTTCGGAAATGCCCCTCATCTAAGAAATCAATTACTCACAGCTCCGAGTAATTCCTTATCTAATCTGCTCTATGCACAGGCAAACCGTTCATTTCAACTGTTTGTTTTTGTGGCCGTAGGCCTCGTGGTGTGTCAGGCAGTGGCATGATATCTGCATGGATTGCTCTTCACCAAAATCATCAACAGATTTACCGAAAGCTTACGTTCAGACATTGATTGCCCATAGTCGACCTGCCTATAACTCGTCGAGCCTCGTCAATGCATTTTTTCCGCCGATACCTCTGAATATGGGCGCGCTCTCCCTGGTTCTCAATCGTCGCGGCGGCAAAGCGCGACGATCAATTCGTCTGGCGAGATGATCGTGACCGAAGCGTCCCTAAAAAGGCTCCATCCAAATGCTGCGGTTTTGATGAAACACCATTTTGCAGCAGGTGTCCGAAAAGCGGATCTCGCCGTCGTCAATGCAATTTTTCCGATGATATCTCTGAATATGGACGCGCTCTCCCTGGTTCTCAATCGTTGCGGCGGGAAAGCGCGACGATCAATTCGTCTGGCGAGATGATCGTGACCGAAGCGTCCCTAAAAAGGCTCCATCCAAATGCTGCGGTTTTGATGAAACACCATTTTGCAGCAGGTGTCCGAAAAGCGGATCTCGCCGGGAGCGAGACAACTGTGCTCGGTGACACTTTAGCTGTTCACTGATTAAGTGATGGATGGCTGAGAAGAAGCGGTTGACTGAGACAGATGAGAGTTGTAATGGCTCTGACAGACAGCCTTTGGAGCAAGCCAGAAAGAAAGCACAAAATGAATCCGTCTGGGAATTACACTCAGACTTCTGGCCCCCGTGAGAAAGAAAGAAAGAAAAAAAAAATACATTCAACTAGCTTTACAGTAGTCACACATTTCTATCGCTGTCTGGTGACAGACCATCAAAAGTGATGATCATCAACTTCAACCGTAGAAGTTGAAGATTTTGTTGCATCACACTGTGCCTGGACTGGATTGTGGGCTGTGTTGTCAGAAGTGCTTGCAAAATCTCCCTGTTCAAATTGAATGAATGGAAAGGGCAAAGTTCTGTCAGTCAGACACAAGACAGCCAATGAGGTTTCAATCGCCTCCTGTCTTTCGTCGCGTTGCCGTCAAAAGCAATCAACGACCACTTGACCTCTCTCACTGCTGAGGCAGCATATGAAGTGTGGTCATTTGAGGTGCTTTCGGGTAAGGGTCACTGTACCTATTTGAAACGTAATGCGTGGTTGGGCTGAGGCAGCTGCTTGCAAAGTCCATTAACTCGCAGCCCTCAAAGCCACCGTTCCAGTTGCATTTTCCCGGAGACTGTTCACCTTGACTGCGATGTATTTTTGTATTCCGGATTGTGGAAGGAGATGTGATACATGATCGCGTGACTTTGCTCAAATTGCTCATCGTAAAACCTCGGCGGTACTTGCGTTTTTTTTAGATTTTACAGAAAAACAGACCGATGAAACCAAAAAAGCCACGGCAGAAAAGAAAAACTTATAGAAGTGCCTGTTTAATGAGCTTTAAACAAACTCCAAATTGAGATTTGAACCCTGGACCTTCTTGCTGTGCTCTTTTGTTTTCTGGTTTGATCATTTTAAACAAAGCAACCGCGCTCGGACTGAATAGTAAGCCGTTAGTGGTCTCCGACAAACACGAGTTGGAGCACCATTTTTACGGGTGTCATCATCCAAAGCTGATTTAAAACCCGCGGTGTATTTCCAAATGCCTCTGAGCAACCGAAGAGCCAAAACAGACATGTAGAGAAAACTTGAGCAGGAGTCTGGGGAGCTCGAGTTTGCTTTTCTTTGTGGAAATCGAAATGTTGCTGAGACAAATGATTTAGCTCAGCGTTTGGCCAAAATCAGGTGAGAGACTACAAGGGAGGGAGTGAGAAAGCTATTTTGAGCCCCCCGCGAGCTTTGATTGAACTGGTGGTATCCCAAATACACTCTAATGATGCATGTGTGCTTTTGTAACCGTTGATAATGAAGGAAGATGACAATTGTACCAACAGTGTGTGTCCGTACAAGCAGGACAGGTAGTGTGTCATCATTGAGTGCAACTGTTTCGAAAACGGATGCTGCAACACGATAATTAATTGCAGGTTTTTCCGTGAGCAGCAGTTACCATAATGACTGCTGAAGCACCAAAACGTCTATCAAATTCACTATTAAGTTTTGCTAGCGTGTACAGAAAGAAGCAAAACAGACACTTTGTGAAAAGTAACACTTGACCTTTGTTAAAATTGTCCACAAGTGTGTGTGCAGCTAATCAAAACCAAATAAATCTCCATGAGTGTCGTGGTGCGGCGATAGATTAAAGGGGAAGTCAACCCCAACATTTTCTTTATGATAATAACTTCTATGCAGCCCTACTCATCCAAACAGGGCATTTTGATTCATGTTGAATTTGTGGAATATGACTTAAGCAGCAAATTCAACCCATTTTTCGCCATCTCAGCGGCGGCCATTTTGCCACTGTTGCAATACAGTTGTGGCCCGGTGGTCCAGTGGTTAGCCGACCTCACAGTGCCGAGGTACCGGGTTCAATTCCAGCTCTGGTCTCCCTGTGAGGAGTTTGCATGTTCTCCCCGGACCTACGTGGATTTTGCCCGGGTACTCCGGTTTCCTCCCACATTCCAAAAACATGCATCGCAGGCTGATTGAACACTAAATTGTCCCTAGGTGTGAGTGTGAGCACGGATGGTTGTACGTCTCTGTGTGCCCTGCGATTGACTGGTAACCGGTTCAGGGTGTCCCCCGCCTACTGACCGAAGTCAGCTGGGATAGGCTCCAGCACAGTTATACGACCCTTGTGAGGATAAAGCGGATCAGAAAATGGACAGATGGACGGAATACAGTTGAACCTCGAGTTACAAAAACAACAACAAAAAAAAGGGAAGTATAACTGGATGGAACAGATTAACTGCATTTGAATCATCTCAGTGGGAAAACATTACCTTGATTTATGAACAAATAGGCTCGCGGAACCAATTGAGTTTGCACGTTCCACTATATAAACAATATTATGCCAACATTTAACCGGTCGTAAAACAGAAACATTTGACATTTATCTATTATCTGTATAGACGTGTAATACGTGTATTCATTGCCTGTGCATTTTTTTTCTGGCTCCAAATAATCTAACCACTCTGAGTCATCGAGCGATACGATGACATTAGCCATTTGTCAACCAAAATTTTAATTAAAACACACTTGCTTGGAGAATACAAAAGGCCCTCCTGACTGGCCATCGTCATGGTGACTGTTGCCGGCGCTGCAGTTTCTTCATTGTCAGGATCAGCGATGCCTACACCTCTGTTTTGAACGCGGTGAGCGGAGTAGCCGAGCTTGTTTTCAGTGTTGTGTTTAGGATTCAGAATGCGCACGCTTGTTTGTGAATCATCTCAGCCAATCTGTGTGAAAAATGCTCAACAACCGAGTCATTTAAAAATAAGATGAAGCGAGCCCTTGAGACGGAATGTCGCTGGTTTAATGGGAGTCTGTGTCTGTTTTCTTTCTCACTACCTCCTCTTGCCCATTTTTTCTTCATCACTTTCTTTCCTCTGTGTGGAGTTCAAAGTCAATACTGCCAAGTAACTTCAATTGCATCTTCACCTTACTCGCTGTGACATTTACGTGGAAAGTATATCTCAATTAGATCCTTGTACTTCCCGGAAATCTGCGCCTTATATCTCACAACCTTGCTGTAGCTTTTAAGATACGGGCCAACTTCTTTCAGTGATTCCGCTCATTTTTCCTCCTCTCAAGCTTACTCTTTTTTTTTTTCATAAAAATTCTTCACTTTCATCTTCCCTCCTTATCCTGTGCTATCATAACCTTTAAAACTGCTCCCTTTTTCTACGTATCTTGCTGACGGGTTGAATCACGTTGTCGCAAGCCATCTTCTGAACCGAGTACAGCAAGTCAGTCTAACATGAAACGCCTTCTTGTATGGATGCCTTAATTATCAATCACCGTTAATGGTTTTCGGTTCCTTTTGGACAGGGTCTATTTTTCACGTCGCTCATCACCATAGTTTAACATTTACTGAGAAAAATGTAACTGGCATTTTAGTTTGGCTCATTGGTTTGTAGTCAGCATTGGTCAGCTGCATCATTTACTGCGCTGCCGCATTTCTTGCCATATCCAGTACCGAACACAAACTCAATAATGAATTTGAAAATATAGATTTTTTTTTCTTTTATTACACGCAAGCAAAAAAAAAAAAAACCAAACAAACACATTACACACTTTTTTTAGCCTGTCAACCCACCGTAATGGTAATGGAAATAGAAGGGGATGCTCTGGAATAGGAATCATTTTCCATGCCTGAAATATTAACACCTTTTGTATTCATTTTTCTCCAAAAGGGAAAGGGGTTCAGCAGTGCTGCAAGACAACACCCCGTCATCTACCATCATTGCCTCCTGCGGTCTTTATTTGCTGAGAGGGGGGTTGCGAATGGGTTTCATAAGAAAAAAAAAAAATAAAGAACACCATCATCATGCTGTAGGAGGGACAGATTGGAGGAGAGAGGAAGGAAGAGAGCGGCCAGAGAGGAAGATGAGAGGGAGAAAATAAGTGTAAGAGGCTGCTGATGAATAAAAAGGCGGAGAAGGAAGTCCTTTACCAGACGCACCCTGCGTGCGTGCGTGCGTGTGTGTGTGTGTGTGTGTGTGTGTGTGTGTGTGTGTGTGTGTGTGTGTGTGTGTGTGTGTGTACGCTTGCGTGAGTGTGTCCATGCTGTATTCACAAAGACAAGAACATACAGTACAGTTGGTCAAACATTTACTGTATATTATTATAAGTTCATGGTGGTCACACCACCCCTTTACTATTTCACAGTTGCATTAAATCCTCCGTATTGTTTCAACTGCACTACCAGTACCCGGGCAGGCAACCGTATACCAGCAAATGGCCAAGTGCACTTTGAGCTCTTTGCGGGTGCAAAACCGTTTACTTTGTGGTGGATTTTGCACTCCCGCAGCCATGGTGTAGGCTTTCCAATCCAATCAGCGCAGTGGATTGTGCTTGATGATTGTCCGCTTCCCAGATTGTATTAGTATCGGACGGCAAATGGGCCAATGCTGGATGCTCTTTCCCATCGCTCTCCAGACCACTGAGAAAATGAAATACTCCTTCCACATTGAGAACAGAGTATCATGTGGTTGCCCACAGCATACGCTATGCATTTATTTTTGTCTTTTAATGCCGATGGTATGCTGATGAGAGGAAAGCAAGAAGACCAACCAAGTTCTTCCAAAGCATTCATTTGCATACACAGTGTACATCCGTGCCCACTCCCCTGTAAACTGTTGTTTCGGGAGTTGTTAATCTTAATCATGGTGGTAATTCAATTTCATTTAACAGATTCACATCTGGCCCATTAAAACCAGTAAGGTGACATCTTCAAGTTTGTCCTCCCAAGAAAAATTATGTAAATGCAAGCACCCCATATAAATTTTATTTATGCTCAGCAGACATTCGCCCTGAGCAGCACCTGCGCTAATTACGGGGTGGAGGTGGGAATTAGACACATTTCATTAACAGCAAAAAAAATAAAAAATAAAAAAAAAGGGCTACCGGTACTTTGAGATGCTTGTAAGCCAGAATGAATCGGCACGAGAGGCTTGGTAAGCTAACGACACCTGGCATTCGTGTTTGGTTTCGCATCCAGGTACTAACCAAGTCCAAGATCAGATCAAATCGGGCATACTTGGAGTAATACGGCCCAGAGATAATCAATCACCCACGTACCGATACCGACTCGTGGTGCTTCAGTTGTGATCGGCTGTACTGAGAAAAGCTGTTTAACTGACCTTCAGGGCTTTTTCTGACACTGTCAATCAAACAGCCCTGCTTATGCGCCAACACGCCACTCGGTAAATATTGCCAGAGGCCTTTTGGGCCCTGAAGTGATACAAGGATACAAACTCTGACGGGTGTCCCATACTGAGGCACAATCATATAGACAGCTTTGAGGCAGGGGTGCATTAGTTGAGTCCCAAGTCAGGGGTAGTGTGCACAATACTGTGCAGTCAGCTTTTTGCTGTCACAGCCCTGCACATACACACATACAAGAGCCAACACACACTTCCAGACAAAACCATAACTTCGAGTAATACAGGAATAAACAAGCCACTGCCTCCACATCCATTTCCTTCCGAAAGGTCCGTTGGGAATGAGTTAGGGTGCGAATGGGAGGCAGAGGAGAGAACATAAACGATGACGGGCCGGAGCAATGCGTCCCAAGGTCAACAGATTGACACTGCTGATGTTTCATCAAAACACTCCAGACAATTTATCTCAGAAGAGTGAAAAGTTATCAACTTGGCAAGTAATAATGTCATTGACACTTGCTGTGTGCACCACCGTCACAAAGTCTTCAGACCGCACTCCATGTTGCCTGGCAACATCGGAGCTTTTGAAAAATAGTCAGCCAAACATCAGGTTTAGGCAGAGGCGTCGAAAGGCTACACTGCGGTAAACATATTCAAGTTGCAGGCAGAATTGTGGATTTTTTTTGTCCAATGTTAGCAGAAAAGAAGAATCCACAGTCCAATGTTGATGTTCCTGCATCATTTATTAACACTTGTAACTCAATGGAACTCAAAATGAGACCCTTTCTTGGTTTTCAGGACAACAAGAGTCCCCCCCCCCTTCCCCCACCTGCTACCACCCCTGTCAGAAAGAAACTTTCAGCTACAAAACTTTGACCAACTCCTGTGGGAGGCGCTGAGTCCTAACAGGCCTTTTTGGCCCGAGGGACCCCAGAGGCAGCTGATGGGTGCCGAGTCAAGACAGTTAACGTCAGATTCGGGGGGAGCAGTGCGGTTCTTAATCCTGGCCGTGGAACAGTGGACAAGCTCGACACCGTCAGCGGGGTCGTGATGGGACTTTGCCCAACCAGATCTTGGATTAATGAGGTTGAAGAACTCTTTTGACCATGTCCCTGACGAAAGTCCTGCAGAGTGTTCAGTCCTTATTGATGCCAAAAAGTGTGCCCAGAGTTCTACAAAAAATAGTGTGTTGAGTTTAAAATCATCTGGATCCAGATACATTTTTATGTCGATATAAAGTCTACTTAAATCATGTTTTTTTTTTTCAAGTGGAAGTATTGTCAACTTAAATAAAATGCATCTGAATCCATATGACTTCATATTGTGCGACCACTTGGCAAAATAAAATTGAGTAAATTCAACAACAACAAAAATTTTCAGTGTGGACACATACTCAAGTTAGACACCCTGGGCTGATTGCCGGTTCATCACTCGGCAATTGTGGGAACCATTGAGTGGTAAATGGCCCACACTAGCAGCGCAAAAGTTGGCTACGTGAAGTCCACTGACCAAGCGGGTCTTATTTATCGCTCCATCAAGCTCGGTGTAAGCCGGTCGGTCCACCTGCTCCCTGCATGCCCACCCCCCCACCCCCACCTTCGCCGCAGGGCACCTCATGACAAATGGCGAACACAACGCAACTTTGAAACCAAATATCGCTGAACAGTGTGAATGTTCGGTCATCTTTCAACCTTCCCCCCCCCCCCCACCCCACCCCCCACACACACACACACACGCAACCCTCCAGATAAGTGGCATGTGTGTTTCTTGAATCACCTTGAATTGGTTTCATGTCATGCATTTTGCATAATGAGCTTCTAATGCCGTTTCATGCCTTCAGGTGGAAAGGGTGGCTGGCTGGAAAGAATGTGAAGGCTGACCGTAGTTGGTCAAAATGTTCCACTCATGGCGCGGAGCGAGTTGAGTGCTTGGCAGAAATGTCTTTTATCTATTTTATTTATTAAACTGTAACGGTACGAGCTGAAGAACGAAAGGAAGGAAGACGATAAAACACAACAGGAGCTGGGAAATGAGAGAGTGGATGATTATGTTTAAGGAAGTCTAGCAGCAGTAGACAAAGTGTGAGAGTAGTCTGAATATCATTTTGTCACACTTGGGGACATTTTTCTTTTTGATTCAGAGAAAAAAAAATAGATGATTAAGCCAAACAATGTCCTGCAGCTTTTCCTTGAGAATGACATTGCTAATTGGACACGGCGTTTGTTCTCAGAAACTGTGTGTAAATCCATAGATGGAAAAAAATGTCATAGCAAATGACAGAATGATTCCCTGAAACTTGAATGGATATTTTGTGAGAAAATGGATGAATGGAGAGTGTGGAGTTCTGTAAATTCAGCACCAAGGACAGAGTCAAAACTGACGATGATGAAGGAATAAGAGTGCCAATTCCAAATACTCTGCAAATACGGCGAGACAAGATTAGCTTCTTTTTTTTTTTTTTTAACTGTAGCCAATGAAATTTTGTTCAGAAAAGGTCAAATGGATTTTGACTGAAAGGTCACAAACAGAGGACACATTTTTCAGTTGGCATTTTTCTCTGGATTTTCCTCCAAACACAATTTGGCTGGCAATCACTCCAGGTTTCACCTCGCCAATGTGGGCTTGGCTCTATGGCTCAACCACGACCATAAGGAAATGGATGGATTTTCATAAAATGAACGAGGCTCTGACTCATACTAAACAATGTCACATCTGTTGGAAATGGGTTGTGTAGATTTTCGGTGTGCTCCTTAGTAGAAAGGGTTCTGTCAGTCGTCATCTGTACCTGTGGGTAAAAAACAAAAAACAAAAAACAAAAAAGGACGTTTCGCTTCTCTCACAGAAGCTTCGTCAGCGGTAGACAACCCTGAAGTCTCCGTGAAGACTCCGGGAAGTTGCTCTGCGCTAAAAGGCTGAGCGTGGCCTGTTTGAGGACTGGGTGGGGATGGTTAGTCACGCCCCTATGGTGAAGAGGCCCATTGGTTTCTAAACTCCCTATCATTGGGTC
>NW_017805409.1:158994-217111 GCF_001891065.2 Hippocampus comes
GACTTTTCCGGTACGACTGAGAGCCCCCACAAGCAACGGGTGTGCCCCTTACAAAAAAAAAAAAAAAAAAGCTATGCTGATGAGAATATTACCTCACTGACAAGGATAAACGCTGTCAAAGTCAGCACCCTCGTTGCCCGACCTTGACAACGCTCCCGTCGACACAGAAACTTTCATTTAAGGGGTGACTCGGTGAGTCGCTCCAATCCCATTGGGGCTTCGAGTGCAGCCCAGTGTGGAAATGTTGGCAGTTGGCTGCGTCTCATTATGTAGGGGGGAATCACACGTGCCCCGTTGATGTCATGACAGTCAAACGAGACCGCCGCGTCTGCTTTCAGCGCCATCTAAATGGCTGCGAGACAACTGGAAAGAACAGCACTTCAGAGACCTCAGACTGAGTGGAGCAAATTGGACAGCTGACTTTTCAAGTGTGTATCGAATGCTCTGTCAAGTTTTAATGTGCTGCTAAGAGAGGAAGACGAGGCCTTAAAAAAAAACACGCGCACACATGCTAGAGCTGTCGCACAATATTATATTTAGAGTTGTACAAAATATTAATTACAGTGAACCACCATTTTTGGCGGGGAAACATTCCAGACACACCCACGGTATAGATTTTCTTTTTTTCCAAGTAGTTGTACTCATCCCTCATGCCTCATTATTCCACTTTTTGAAATAGTAGTGTTAGTAATAAAATACGAGTAGTGATTTTTAAAGTCTTCCTTAGTTATCCCGCTGTCGCACGGAGGCACAGCGCGTTAGCTTCAGGCTCTGCAGCCTTCGATAAATTATTCAATTGTTGAGTCGACACAACCAATCGAGGAATTTAATGTTCCGCACTGGGCAAGCGAGAGCAAGCCGTAATGCTAATGGTCGGAAAAAGTACCGCCTTCACTTTACATAAGCCGATTGATACTGTACAGGGAACTCATTTTCAATGGCGTCAAACTTGAATTCTCAAGTTGAAGTTTGCGTGACCTTTTAAGAGCTTTGGGAGGTGCTCTCTTTGTATTTATTTCTATTGATCCTGGAGATCATTATGATAAAACAGCCAGATTAGGGTCAAGAAAGAGGAAAAAAAAATGAAGCCACTGTAACATTCAACCAAAGGAGACACAGACAATAACAATCTGCTGCTAAGTCGCTGATGGGCCGCAACATCATTCGGATCAGATGAGGAACGCGCTGTAAAAAGGAAAAGAGAAAGCAATCGCAAGCCCGAAGCCTCGGGCCCAGTCCTCAGCATTGAGCACAGCAGCTCAAAGCCGTGTGCTGTCTGTGCGCCTTTTCCCGCCGTGGCACATCACCTTCATCTATCAAGCTATCGATACAACACAGCCAGGGGGAAGGAAGCTCAAGGACCTGCGATCAATATCGTAATTAATCTTTCGCTGTCTGTTGCAGTCGTACGCTTTGAGCTCTGAATCCGGTTCTGATGGGTCATGTTGTAATTCGCCTTTTTCTGAAAAAGCGAGGAAAGACCAAAGCCCACGCCACTTTGTTCGTGTGAGGTTTGGAGCGCTCCATTTTACCGAGAGATGTGCCATGAACTAATGACTGCAAAGGTAATCAAACAAAGCAGCAACCATGTTGGAGATTGCGCTTTCCTCAGCAATGCTTCATTCGCGATTGACTGTCAAATGACAATTGTCGGTCAAAAGCTATTTTGCTCATGGATGCTTACGCCGCGGACGTTACATCTTCCTAATGGCCAATTAAAGGTGGTCGAGGATGACAGTCAGGAGGGAAGAGGCGGCATCGTTATTCACACAGGAGCAGTTGGGTTTTGTTCAATGACAGGCTCTGGGCTTCTTTAGAAAGTCAAGGACAGAACTATTTCAAACAATTTCGGCCACCCAACTCACCACCCCCATCATAAAACATGTTTTTTTTTTTTTAAATTTTGCTATGAGTGAGTGATAACAGGAACATGGCCGGTAAGCAGCAAAACAGCTGCTCCTAAGCAAACCAACAAAGTAACAAACAATTAACAAGTCATTGACTTTGCTTTGAAGCTTTCTACCGATTGATTCCCAAGCCATGGATTAAAGGGGGACAGATTTAGAACTGGCGTCGGTCTCAGTAAGGGCCTATTAAAAAGCGCACAAGAGTCATGAGCACCTGACAGCCAGAGAGTTTGAAATACACACTGAGCCACTGCAGCATCTGCCAAATTTTGATTTGGCTACAAGGGCAGCAACGATCACAGTCACTGGAAGTGACATTGAACGCAAGACCAGAGAAGCAAAAACAAAAAAACAACTCCAAGCTTCCAAGTCAAAGAGCATTATTCCCATTGCCAAGTAGCGACGGGCGCCGTTGTTGATGAACGACCCTTGACACGATTACCCGCCCTCCTGGACTGCAGTGTGGAGCCATTATACTGAAATCTATCGGAAAGCTGGCAGTAAGAATGAATGGAGCAACCCTGCACCTTATTAATTAAACTCGGTGTCTTCTGAGTTCTGCCCGGGGCCACACCGAATCCAATTTTTATACCAAATATTACAAAGTCAGGCTCATGTAGGAGTGTACACCAATGTGAGAAAAGCTTAAAAACTAGAAACGGTAAATATGCATACATAAGGCAAATTGAACATGTCGTTGTGTGAAATGTTTTGTGTCTTCACCAAATTCTCAAAACACGAGTTCAGTTGCAAAAAAAAATGTTTATCACTTCCCCTTTTTCTGTTTGGTTCCAGGTGTCATTCGGACAGATGTGACACCATCTGCATTTGAAGCTTCGGCGCCGCAGTTTTTGGAAGCGCTAATTGATATCAGAGCACTGTTGCAAAACCTGCCGCCTGGCAATACGTTTTTCTGTCCCCGACTGCAGTCCAGCGCCGGTATGAGAAGCTTTACGGTCATCACACTGCGAGTACAATTTCCCATTTCAACTGTTTTAATTACTCTTGCAACTAAACAATTGCAACGAGCGTAACCAAAAAAAAAAAAAGTCTGAACTTCTCATTCCCCGGCGTGAACCCTTTGCTCCCCCCACCCGACTTTCCAATTAGATGTTAAATATTTCACAGAACGAAGCAGCTTGTTTGTGTGTTCACGCCTCCAGGCTCCCACTTTAATTAATGATAATGTGATACCGAGAAGCAACAAGCTGATGTGTTTATTGTTCCGTCTTTTTCTTTTTTAGGAACTTCCTCCCCAGCTTCCAGCTCACGCTTACTTTCTTGTACATCATCTGTTATGATACATACACTTGAACTTAGATGTTCTCCCAATGAAGCCGAGCAGCTGTCATTTTAAAGTCCGCACGATATTCCCGTGCCACGTCAACACAAACTCGACAGACAACAACATGCCATTTTTTTTTTTTAACTACCCGACTGTCCAGAGAGCCCTTGATCGTGCAAGCCATCAAGATATGTTGTCATTCACAGTAATTGTGTTATCTGATGTCGTTTGAAAGAGGAAATGAGACTTCATTGTGGATGCTGCGATAAAGCCACATTCTACTGTAACGACCTTAATCTGTCCCGGTTCCCGCCTGGTTTGGACGGGACCTGAACACAATGCCCCGCACTTTCACTATGTTTACACGTTATTTAGTTATGCCGTAATAATATCATCATGATTAGGGACATGCCTGTGTACTTTTGTCAACAAAATGAATGGCGGTGAGACATGATTGAACCGAGAATGGCAAAGTTGGTTCATATATCACAGTACATTTGAGCAATGCCTTGATAAAATTGAATGATTCCCACTATTAGCTGCGAGAAGCATGGCCGCATTCTGATTGGATGCTTCGATAGTGCTCGAAGATATATGTGGGACTTTCTTAAAATAATTTCTGCATCTTTCCTGCTTAACTATCAGTCTTGGCCGTGCTATTGACTTTGATTTATGTGCGGGAAAAGCACAATTTTGCAGAATCAATAAGCATTTGGGCCTCGAATATGAATATCATCCACCCACAGGTTTCAGTTTTGATTGATTGCAGCATTTGCACAACAAGACTAAAAGGTTGAGACAAATGGCACACGGCGAGGGCAAAACAGTGGAAGTGAGTGTCTTATTATCATTTGTTCAGATGTGTTTGTAACATTAAGTATTCTTAATGTTGTGTGTAAAACTGTTAAAATAAGCAATGACTGTGAATATTAAGAAAAGAAAATAAATGACCACTCGCGGCTCTATTTTCTGCGAAACCAGAACGTAAGAAGCCACATTTACTGGCCATTATCGAATTTGGCTGTGACCACTCCCACAGCTGCGCAGCCCTCCCGCTCACAGATTCACCCAGATGAAATGATCAACATCAGGACTAACCCGTCTGTGCGCCTGAACAATTGATGTCGCTTGTGCTCACACGAGACAGAAGCCAAAGGAGTTTTTCCATCTCGGAATGATATCGGACAACAACAATGCAGCGAGCCTCACAGTCGCACTAACATCTGTTTCTTGTCACTCAAATCCGAACGACAAAGCAGGCGGCCCGTGTTGAACCTGAAAGAAAGTGAAGAAGAGCAGCGGAGGACAGAACGGGACATGGAATTCAATCAATTAAATAATGGAGGAGTGATAATGGTCTGACTAATGAGAAACAGGACTGCCATTAGCAAGACTTGCCTGACAATTCGGAGAAAAAAAAACAAAAACTTTCGACACAAATGTACACAAATAGACCTGCTGTCAGGAACGCTCACGCAAACACTTGCGAATTATTGTGCCTCATCTACTGCAACGACACAAAAAGGCTCTCATTTCGATGTGCGTCTGCCCAGCTCGCTCGGTCCGATGTGACTGGCGATTATAATCACATTTCAGACCACAGACTTTGTGATGTGATTACGAGCATGACAACATGGTGCCTCCTCTCATGACACGGCTTCAACAGATGCCACGCCGGGCTAAGGCAAGGTCAACAGTCGGTCCTTGTCTACTCTTTTGTCATCCTGCTGCTGCTCCTCCGTCATCCTGCCGAGCGGATGCGTTCACAGGACGCATTAGGTGTCACACGGCACGCACACATAGGCAATAACAATTAATCCCATTATACTGTGTTGCTCTCCGAAAGTTTCAT
This sequence comes from Hippocampus comes, assembly GCF_001891065.2. Classification (NCBI taxonomy): domain Eukaryota; kingdom Metazoa; phylum Chordata; class Actinopteri; order Syngnathiformes; family Syngnathidae; genus Hippocampus; species Hippocampus comes. Next base: position 164,039 of record NW_017805409.1, read on the forward strand.
GCGCCGTGCTTATTGCCGTATCAGCTCACGCTCACTTTGAAGAGTCAAGTCAGACAATTTGTTTGGGGTAAGAAAAAAGATTAGTGAGACAGAGGAAATGAGTTGGGTAATAACGCGCATGGTGACAAACGAGCCCCAAGACCTCCCCGCTTGAATTCAGAAAGTTACATTTATTTATTTTTTTTTTTTGAGAATAATTGTTAATATTGTGAAGTGCATCAATATTCCTCGCTGAAACGTTTGCTTATTGCCACTGCAATTATGGGTTTCAGATGAGCTGCAATGCTCATTTCCACTTCAAAATTCTAATGGACTTTCTCTGATGATTTCGCCGCGGGACGCTTGTGATGACTATTGGGATGCCATTTAAAAAAAATACATATCAGAAATTAATGATCTACCTTTGGCAAGGGTAAATGAAACCTGAATCATTCAGCGATGATGGAAACAACTGATCAATTGTAAATTACGATGTACATTCGTTTTTGGAATGCTTTTATAGCAAAGCATAGCGATCAGTTTAGACTGCTGTGATTGGCTAACGAGCATGACTCCTGGAATTTAGGAATAGTGGTGGAGGACGACCTTTCTTAAAAATAGAACTTTATACAATAACATTTAAATCTGTGTTTAGTTTAGATGCGGTCTAAAAAAAAAAAAAATGGGCGGGGTTATGATACTGTTCTCATTGCTTTACCACATGTGTCTGCCAGTGTGTGATTAGGTATGCCGCAGTCACCTTGAGGTGTGACATGACCGACCTCTCACATGGTCCAAAAGGCAGGGGGGATTGATTGAGTGTTTCCCCTCTGCTCCCTGCGGCCCAAACTAGCCGAGCAAGAGCATGAGAGCTGGATTAGCTCACGGCGAGACCTGCTCTAATCAGCAAGAAACTCGGGGGGGTGGGGCAGGACACACACACCCACACACACAATCAATGAGCTGCCCAGAAAGTTTAACTGTCTCTCCCAACTACTGCAGACGATAAGATACAGAGAATGAGAGACCAACCTGAAGCCACCACACACTGAGAGAGAGAAAGAGAGAGAGAGAGAGAGAGCGAGAGAGAGAGAGAGAGAAATAAAGCGCTGCGTCTGCATTAGTATGATATTTTTCTCAGAATGAGTCACTTTTCGAGACCGATGATTCTTTCCTCGCCACTGAATTCATATGGAATGCGGCTCGGTCTAATTGCAGTTAGCACCTCTGCCTCACAGCTGGGCCTCGAATCTCGGCTCAGAGCCTTCCTGTGTGGAGTTTACAAGTTTTCCCCCCGCGCTCGCGGGAATATTCACGGCGCACTTCATTTCCTCTCAAATTGCAAAAAATATGCACGTTCGGTTATTTGAACACCCTAAATTGGCCGTAGGTGTGAGTGTGAGGATACGGCATGAATGTCTGTGGTCCGCGCTAAGCCGGCAACTAACCCAGGGGTATCCCACCTCTCGCCCAAAGTCGGCTGGTCTCGCCTGCAGCTCACCGGCAACCCTAATGAGGACAAGCAGGAAAGAATGCGGATCAATGGATAATATAGTGCGGATGTCAACTGAAAAAGCCTTGCCGGCCTCCGGAGGGAAACGTAGGTCTGGAAGGAAATGACCCACAAATAAGTAATAACAATCACTTTAATAGCAGAATGTAATTGAAGTAGATATAAAACAACAGTTTAAAATTCTAAACTAATGTGCCAGGTACATATCTGTTTTTTTTTCTTCAATTTATGGCTGGCGTGCGTACGTACGGGTTGACGTTCTGTCTGAAAATGACTAATCCACTCCACAGGCAGCGGCCAACAAATGTATGCATTGTGAGAGGCACTTTATTCCAAGTGTCTCCAATCCAAACGGCATGACACTATCTTAGAAGGTAGAGAAGCAGCCGCAACATTTCTTGACTGCAGCAAATAACCTGAAAAAGATGTTTTCTTTTAATTAAACTCACGCCTTATTTGCCTCCAAATGCAGAGACGCACGTTTACGGATATCCAGATTGATGGTTTGCTGAGGAAATAAACCAACAGGGGCGGAATACACTGAAGCGAAAAGGCATTGTGACTGATACCGCCAACTGGTGTAGATTTGCCGGGGCGGGGGGGTTACAGTTCAATGTTCTGTCACATCTCGAGAGAATTTAACGCAATACCCCTCAGGTATGTTTTTTTCTTTAGGTTTGTTGTCGTTATGTAAATTCAAGCTCCTGAGCTCGAGTTGTCATTAGAAAATTGTAACAGCACATTAGTCAGTGGCTAATCAGTGGCTATTGAAGGGAGTTCTTGCACGCACGCACACACACACGCACACACACACGCACACACACACAAAACAAATCCCCGTTTCATTCGTGTTTCGTTTGAGTCCCCACAAATGAATTTTATTTCATTCAGCTCGATTATATTCCCTGTGATTCACTTCTTTTATTTCATTTCCATCTCCTTCAATGGTTGAGGTTCGAGTCAGAGGTCAAGTTGAATTGTTTTCATTTGATCTCATACATATTGACATATTTATAGTCGACAATTAGACACTTGCAATCGTTTGTCAGCAGATAGCTTGTTCAGCCTCTAATTGGCTCTTCAGGTCGGCCTCGTTTCAAGTGTCAAACAACACCGGCCAAAAGAAACTTTGAAGTGGGATGGACTTGGCGTGAAGGCGAAAGAGGAACAGTGAGGCAATTAAGGAGATGGTGTCATGTGAGACCGAGTGACGTACTTCATCGTGTGGACTTACACCGAAGGAATAATGCATGGCCCGGAGGCATCGGGGTGTAATCGAGAGCCACTTTATGTCGGCGGTATGCGACACATTGCACGTGGCAGGGGTGCCACCGTTTACTCTCATCGTACAAATGGAGTTACGCTTGCTTTTAAATGCGTGGTACGCAGTAGTCCAACGCATAGCGGTCCCTTGCTGGAAGTATGGCTCTCGAGTTTCACAAATAATTGTAGAGTGGAAAGGATTAATGCTGATTTGCTTGGAATTAAAAAGTAATTCATGTTAATTAAGTGCTGGCGGGCACACTTCCAACAACACACTTATTCTCATTCGAACCAAGTATCCCATTTCAATAAAATACTGAATGACATTTCGGGACGGCAAACAGACTGGACGTTAAGGCCGGCTAAATGTCAAAGTCATGCTGATGGTGGTGTTTTTTTTTTTTTTTTTTTTTTTTAAATAAAGAAGGAAAAGATGATTTAATGAAATGCCAAGGGATGAGGGAGCATCCTCATATCAGGCGTTGAGAAAAAGTCGCCGGGTGTCCCATTATCAAGCACAAACACACACCAACATTTAACTGTTGGAGATTGGCTTGTTAGCGTATTGACCTGCGATCAACATAGCTTCCTATCAATTTTATTAGATAGATATTAACTTATTTGCGGGCACAAACTACACAAGCAAAAATATGTACAAACAGATATGCAAATATCCAAACCGGGTCTTTTTATGTGCTTGCTGGCTCCTATAAATCGACCAGTGTTAGACTGCACCGCTAGGTAAATTCAGGATCGCTAGGGTAGGGGCCCTCGAGGACCAGACTTGGGCACCCCAACATCAGCTTAGAGGCCAAGTCGGCGAGGCGAGCGGCAACCTCACAGCTCCGTTCGGGGGTTAGCAGGAGGATCAAAAAGCTCCACATGTAACCTCTTCTAGGCCAAGTCGGCGAGGCGAGTGGCAATCTCACAGCTCCCGTTTGGGGGTTGGCAGGAGGATCAAAAAGCTCCACATGTAACCTCTTCTTATTAGCGGGGACCCGCTGCATGCCAGTAAATCACCGGTAAACGCTTGGGACTTTCAACCTGACATTTAGAAAATAACGAGACTCTTTGGATAAAAAAAAAAGCTTTTCAAGTAGCTCAATTCCCCAGCACGAAGCTCTAATGTGACCAGAATGAAAGAAACGTTTCCATCTTCAAGATAAACACACAATTCACTTGGATTGATTTCGGCAATAGTATTCTGTTTGGATTCCGTTTGTATTGCTTTTTGTGATATACACTTTGTAACAGTCTTGAAAGCGCCTTTGAATGGGACAACGCTGGCAGTTTGGCGACTCGAGCGCAAAACACCGGCTGGAAGCTCCTCTGTGTAATATGAAGCATACATTCCAAGAAGCCGTGGCTTAGCCACACCAAGCTGCGAGTGATGAATATTGCATGCGGGTGGTGGCGGGCCACGGCTCACGTGTGTGTGCGGTCACCGTGTCAGGCCCGGAGGATTAGCGGGGCGAGGCGCTTGGGTTTCACTCGGCATCAAGGGCGATCTGTTGATCTGAAGTCAGCAGGTCAGCTGACCGGCGCGGGGATATCACCTGGCGCCACGCGTGTATCTCGCCAACGGGGGGAGTCAGATTCAGGCACGACTGTGCGGAGTGGTCGCGGATTCGGGGTGGGCGCTTTCTAACGCATGCGGAATCCCCACAGGAAATCAATAGGGCAGCTCGGCGTGAGCATATTTTAAAAGCGGAGGCAAAGAGCAAACATAGAAAACATAGAGATTTTCTCGACAGCGCACAGTGGGTCCCGTCTGCATGGAAATCGATTCGTCTATAAATAGGAAACATGGAGTTAAGCCGCCTGCAGCACCAGGGATGGTTGATAAAATTAAAAAAAATAAAATAAAATCATGGAATGATTCATGGGACCGTGAATGAAATCTTCAAGATTTGAATGATTATTTAAGCTTGAATGAAAATGGACACGTTTGCTTCCATCACATTGGCTTGTTTGATTGGCTGTAAAACGGAAGGTTTAAAAAATCCAAATGCTATCATGACCAACCATCAACCTGGAATTGACTTGTTGGATTCCTGCTTGCACTTACCGAGTGTTATGTCCCACATTGTCGTCACAAAGTAAATTACATGACTACGGTTGGATGTTCGTACCTTTTTTTAAAGCTAATTTTCAGAGTAAAAATGCACTCTTTTGCATCATTTTCACAATCTTATGTCCATCTTGTTCCATTACGTCCCTCTAAATTGGGATACATTCAGTCCTAAAAGCATTGGAAAAGACATACGATCGGCAAAGTTGAATCTACCCAAATGCTATTTTTAACTTTGCCTCTTGAGTGCTTTGCGTAAACATCACGGAGAAAGCATCGGCATTAGTATTTAAAGCTTCGGCACGGGTGGAAAAATGCCACTCCCATTCCCTGACACCGATGACATGCCTTTGTCATCGTCGGCGACGACGTGTTTTGACTTTGTGGTGCAGCACCAACGTTGAGCGACAAGAATGAAAAATGCCACGGATCAAAGGAAGGCAATTTCAGCAGATAAAGCGTTTAACACGCACGCACACCGAGATTGCAGAAGCACACTAATACCCTCTACGTTAAACATCATTAGCTGCAGCGGGTTATTAAACTTCCCCTTAACAGACCTTGACAATATAATGTCATCACTATCAATAAGCAAATGTCAGATTTTGGCTTGGTGTCGTTCACATTCACACCGACACATTTTTGTGGTGCTGGTTCCAGTTCGTTTGGGTTTTCACTCGAATTAGAATGTGTCCTTCAACACCACAGATCAATCAAAAGCTGGCTGTAACGAGAACTTGAAAAGAAAAAAAAATGCTTTTAATTCCACACTGAATGCAAGCAACACATTTTTGTGGTGCTGGTTCCAGCTCGTTTGGGTTTTCACTCGAATTAGAATTTGTCCTTCAACACCGCAGATCAATCAAAAGCTGGCTGTAACGAGAAGTTGAAAAGAAAAAAAATGCTTTTAATTCCACACTGAATGCAAGCCCTCAAACATGTACGGACCACATTAACAACCTTTTTTCTTTTTTTTTTTAATTTATTATGGAACCCACCAAATGCAATATCCGCTTTCGTTTCAGCAGCAATGAAGAATTAAAGATATTTGCACCATGGAGGAGACTCAATCACAAGTGATTGATATTAGGGTCCACACGCAAGTACAGGGTTTGACTGACAGGCACTGATGGCCCACTGCCAAGAAGACAAATGAAGTGCTCAATCTATAAGAGTGAAGCCATTACCCGTTTGGATGTTGTTTATTTTTACCCTCTCCTCATCTCCGAACCCTATTACGCGCGTGGATCACTCGTCACGGAGAACGTTCAGTTTGGCGAGTCCAGAAAAAAAAAAAAAAAATGGAGTGCGCTTTTACTCAGTCACATCGCGCTCCCCTCCATACTGCTTTTTTATGATGTTTACATGACTTGATGGCCAAGCAGACAACTTCTGCTCTTATTTTGTCGGATCTCATGACCTGATGGGCCAAATTACATTTCAAATTGTATGTGCACTGAAAAAAATGTGTTTGATTTATTCAAATTAACGACAAATGGTTGCACACAATAACATTATTTGGATGCATCTTTTAAGTCGATGCAAAGTCTACTTAAAAAGACAGCTTGCTAGCTAAATAGCTAGCTAGATAGCTAGATACATACATACAAGGCACTTTTGGCTGAATGCTAGACACACTGATACTTACATAAATATACGATATGTCTAGCGGCCAGACAATGTTTAAACTGTTCCGCCATAAAGAACAAGATGGCCGCTTTTTCAACAAGATTACCAGAAGGTAATTAAACGGACTCTTTAAGGCAATTATGTTTGGATTCCTTATCTGCAAATGAACAGATGGAAAGGTCGCTCCTGTGTGCTTAATATCAATATTGAAACTGCCGTTAGTGTCCCATAAACAGACCAACATCGCGCTGCCCGCGCTGTTTTGGAAGGACAACGCCATGTTGCGTCTTCGCCGGGTATGTGTCACTGCGCGTGAATGTGTGAGCATGCCAAGCAGCCTGGCATACCACATTAGGTGACTAATGAGGCAGACACATAATACAGCACAATCACAATCGGAGGTGTCATGATCAATTATTTGGGTGTCATTAATAAAGAGGAATGCACATGCTAACCCAGAAACAAGGCGCTTTGTGTGGAGACAGATGACCGCGACATTGATGACACGGACGCTGCTTGCTCAAAGTGTTGCATCCCACTGCAGACAAAAGCAGGGGGTACATATTAAGAACCCGGCAACATTTGAGTTGTAAACCGCATGATATGTTTTTGAAACATCTCCTCTTCTGAGCAAAACAACCAAACGAAACATCATGTGTGGGCAAATGCTGGCAGCATTCATGGTGATTGTGTGTTAGGTGCACTTAGCTGTACCTGGAGGTGGAATGATCCGTGGCAGGTAACAGAGAGTGCCAGCCCCCCCCGGGAGGTTGCTTGTCTAAGTACTTTGCTTAACTACTGCTGCTAGGCAATCACGAGTCACTCCAATCATACAGTGCGAAATGCTCCAGTGGGATCTCTGTGTTAACACCACATTCTCCATTCACTACATAGGATGACAAAAAAGAAAAAAATATTGATTTTTTTTTTCAAATTATAGACGGTGTTCCTGGGTAACTAATCGGGCTGCATTTCTGCAAAGCAACAATCCATTTGTTAAACCGTGGGCATCGGGAACATGTCATTCATTTTGTGGAAGCTTTCCTTTCCTAAATCGCTCAAGTCTGTGATTTGAAAGTATCTTCATGTCAAAGTCTGAGCATCAAATGTTCCGATATATTATTATTTGCATATCGGGATGCCGACTTCTTGTCTGCACTCATAAAAATGTCACACCTGATTGCTCGGACCTGGGAAAGCAATTTCCTTTTCAATTCCACTTGAATGGACTGGTAATGCACAGGAAATAACAAAGCTAAGGAACACCCAAGCTGGAGCGAGATAATTCACGGCAGTTCTTCTGACACAATCACGATGAAAAAGCAAAAAATTTAACAACATTCGATAGACCGAATACATATTCGCTACTGTGTTTAATTTTTCTCATCCTACGTACCGCCTTTAAATTGACTGAATCATTATTCCCTTGCTGTCGCAGTCAACGGCTACAGTTTTTATACTTAGAAATTCAATGCAAAACTATATAAAGCAAAGTGCAGGGGATCGGCACCTTGCCGGTGGTGTAGGGCCCAACTAGGTCAGTATCTCTTTACCTACCGATCCCCCCCCCGCATGCATTTTGTGTGTATGTGTGTGCAGGTTTCCCGGGGAGCATGATTGATTAAGCTAGTGAGGTATCGGCGTCGGACAATTGAGCGTGAGAGAGAGAAGGGAGATCTATCTTTGTGAAGGTTCGTGCCTAAGCTTGGCACGAGATAAATGGGCCCAAACCAGTGTGCATGAATGTGTTAGAATTGTGGTCATCCATGAGTGCTTGTCGGTAAGTCATGGATATGTTCCCTGTGAGGGTAAAAACAACAATAACGACAAGAACACAACCTTTCTTATCCAAGAATGGCAATTAAAAGTACTATGAAGGAAAGTTTGCTCTTTGTATTCAATGAATGATCTTTATGGTGGGAGTGAGACCAAGGTGAGCCAGGAGGGGAGTGTGTGGGGGAGGTGGGGGGGTGACATTGTGTCTCATCCTTGTATTATGAATGAGTTATGTCTGTGTCGGTCAATAAGCAGTCCTTAGCTGGGGTTTATGACTCGGATGTTCCGTGAGGGCATCATCCGTGTTCCTCTTGATTGCTTTTAATTGAGTAGATATCGAACAGGTTTTGACAAAACACTTTAGAAGAGGAAAGAGACCAAAAAATGTGATGCCAGGTTTAAAAAAAAAAAAGATAGATTACATCACATGATTTACTCTGAGATTCATTACGATTTGTCACCATTCCAATGCAGTTTGTTTTCTTTCTTTTTTTAACTCTGACCACTAAGACAAACTGTTGTGCATCGCAGTGGATGTGCAGTACATTATTTTGTGTGGGCATGTACGTGTACTTGGTTAAATTACAATATTGACAGACTTTAACCATATATTTAAACAATTCGGCAAAATTGTTTGTACCCTTCTCATAAATGAAAAACACCCACACTGGCCACTGAACTACCTTGAATGTGACAAGACTGGAATTTGCCAAATTGCTGCTGCAAAAATTCAGCATGTAACTAACACTATGTTAACGGTGAAACACGGGAGACGCTCAGTTATGTTTTGGGGCTGCTTTGCTATGTCCAGCATCAGATGTCTTGAACTTGTACAGTATTGTCAGAAAGCTCGGTGGTGACAGGAAGAAGATCCGTACGTCAGACAAGTAGATGAGCAGGAATCACAGATGAAAATTGACCGGGAGAGGAAAATAGAGGAGGAGGACAAGACTAAACATCGGCCGAGAATCTAAAGCAATCGACAAAGCAAAGCTGTGAAACACCGATCATGGAGAATACTCAGCATTTTACTTCATGAAAAACAAAGAGTGTTACGGTCAACAATGTCTGTGTTCATCTACAGTATGTGTAGCAGCCGAGGTTGTTTTTTTTTTTTCATCCGAGCTTCGGAATGAGCAGTTTTGAACACGTTTTTGAAAGATGACAAAACATTCAAATGACAACATGGTCTATTTTCCATGTTTGCATGCGGTGGTTCAGGAAGAGGAGTAATTAGAAAACAATTTTTGGAAGAATGAACCGCGAGGCGAACAAGACCTCTCATTCAATTACCGGAATGAAGATTTTGATTAGCGACTTGTTTGTGCCGTAGATTACAAATTACTCGGTGAGAGCGATCCACGCCTCTTCCTCTGGCCACCGCCAGTGAGCTCAGATGATGTGAGAATGACACTTTCAAGCCGTTTCTCTCCTTCTTCCTTTCTTGGCGATTCCTCACTTTTCCTGTTATGTTGTTTTCCTGCCTTTCATATCTTCTTGCCCTGTGGTTTCGCCTACATTTCTTTCGAGGCCTTACATTTTCCCCACGATTTGCCTCCATCTGTGCCTCATTCGCTTCCTTCTGCTGCACCTCGTGTCTGTTCACAGGTGCAAAATGTCTAGCAGATGCTTTGAATGGCTCAGGGACTTGCCAGCATGAATACAATGGCAGTAGTTTATTGCCATGGAAGCTGGCCATTGATACCAAAACCAGCGTCCTGTTATCTGGTACTGGTCCAGCAGGCATGAGGGCAAATATAATGACACTGTCACCAGTGGAAACAGTCACGTGAGTGCTACTACTCCCCTGAGCTTCTTTCAAGAATACTTCTAGAAAGACAAATTGAAGCCACGTTAACGGAAATGGTTTGAAAATAAATGTGTTACGATTGCTTTTGGAGCTCCATTCTCTTGACAGAGAAATCCATTTCTGTGCAGCATCGCTGCTGAATGCTTATTCACCATGTTTACTTTAAACTCAAAGGCCCACATTCTTAAAAGTTTCACAAGCGCCTACAGAACATACTCATCATGCAGTTGGGCTAGTCAATGCCGGGAACAAACGACCAGGAAAAATAAAGTGACATCACCTGTACAAAAAAAAGTCATAAAAAGGAACTACAAGACCTGGAATGAGGTTTTAATAAATATTTGGATCACCTGATTCATCTGTTGAATCACATCTGAAATAGAAAATGTGTGTCTCTTTTCCTACCATCTTTGCGATAAAGGTTGATCTCCACTTTCCTCTCTTCTGAACCCAGCAGGGCCTGCGCCATCTGAGCGATGGCCAGACGTTTGGTGTCGGGTCCATAGAGGAAGTTGCAGGTGCACGGCTTCTGCATGATCTCAGCTCGCGAGTAACCGCACATGAGACAGAAGCCATCGTTGCAGAAGATAATGGCGCAGTTCTCCACTCTTGCATTGGCAATGACGAACTTTCGACCTGGAGAGAAAAAAGGCAGCGATAGTTGGAGTTGAAATGACACAAAATTGGAATCAACTTTTATCAAGCATCAATAAAAGATAGCATGATGGTTAGCATATCAGGCTGAATTAGTTAAATTAAAAAAAAAAAAATCTGAATGGATTGGATGGAATGATGTGCTTAATTTTTGAGGTTCCCCCTTATTTTCTGGACACGTGTGTGTGTTCACGATGGTTCGGGAGATACTTCCGATGAGTTTGTGCTGCTCTCCCTCCTCGAGACAAACTCCACCATAAAGCTCCCGAATGAGATGCATTTCCTCAACACTACGTTAATAAATGGTGATAGTCCAAAAAAAGGGGAGGTATCCAGCGACATTTAAGATTCAAAGTTGTCCTTTTTTGCAGGACAGACCGTAATTTTCTCCACACACTTTTGGTCCCACTAACAAGGTCTTATTTCAAGTGAAACATACCTAATAAAATGACGACTAATTATTGAAGGCAAGAAGAAAAAAAAAAAAAAGATTTGTCAGCAGACGAATGCAACTGGCAAAATTCATTTGGGATCATAACCAACTATAATTCAGCGAGAGGATGATGATGCGAATATGAAGCTGGCAGGTCACTAAAAGCACACCAAAAACCATTTAGTTTCTTTTACATTCCATTTTAGGTGATCTTCACAAAGGCAAACTCTTGTAAATTGACTTCAAGGACTTCAGGTTCTTACTTGGTATGCGAGAGACTTCAGACCTTGGCAACATTGAGCCGATTGTGACTCATGCCAAAATACATTGCAGAATATTTTCATTGATTAATAAAATAAAAACAAAACAATGGAAGGTTGAGAAATTTTTTTTCTTCCCCTCAAACAATTCATACATTTCAAATAAACTAAAACGAATACTAAAACCAACGAAAACAAAATTAAAAGCATTAAAAAAAATAATAAAATAAAAAACAACTTAAAAAAAAAAAAAACAAATAACGAGAAGGAGAGACATGTCTAAAACATTCAGGATAGCGGCACTTGAGAACCAGAGTTTGAGAGCCCTAATTTAGAGCGTGGCTCACCAACCTTTTTGAAAGGGAGAGCCACTGCTCATGCTAAGAGCTACCGGTTTCATACACATTTCTGGAATGTAAAACAGAAATTGCTGATAAAACCTTCCGCACAGCGCTAAAATAATATTCCACTTTGATTTACACGTTTCTGTAAACATGAAACACCTCTTTGGCCATTTTCACAAACTTTGCGTCTATAATTACCATAAGCCCGCCTTCCTCTTCCTTTTATGCCCGTGAACACGGTTTCTCAACGCTGCACAATGTGGATCCAACAGGCCGTTCTCTCTCACAGGAGACGTACGTGATGGAAAGCCTGTTCACGTATTCATGGAAACAGTGAAGATCCGTTGTGTGGTTGCGCTTGATAGCTCGCCTGCATGAATTAGCGGGCAGCGGTGGGCCTCAGAGGCTCGTAAAACTTGATAGGTTTGTCTTGCTGCAATGAACACTTGGTAATCCAACGGCAGAAATGCCAGCGTGCGGATGTGCGAGCACAGAGCACATTTCACTTTTCCGCCTTTTGAGTATGTGCTCTTTAGTCATTGATAATGGCCGGCGGAAGGAAGATGGGTTTGTTTCATGCTGTTTAGCTCATTTCGAGAGCTTCATTTGTTTACACAGTATGTGTGAGATGAAAAAAATGCACATGAGGAGATTGGCTAAATCAGTGGAAGACATGTTTCATGACAGTTTCAAACAGCAGGAATCAAGTAAGGGGTGCCAAATGTTAGTCGTGTCCCGATTTGTGCTTCTGTTCATCTTTTGGCTTTGTATTTGACTCTGGAGCAGATCATTTGTCTTTTATTCGGGAGTGTGATTTGGTCTTGGATTGGATTTTGCGTTGCTGTGTCTTGTGTGTGTGTCTTTGTTTCCAAGTGGGCTGCGTCTCAGGTTACTTATTTGCAACCCTCCGAGCTCCTCCATGCTTTGACTATGACCTGTGAGTCCTCATGGAGTCATATTATCGGGGATCTTAATCGTCCTCAATGCGCACAGTTTCTCTGTTTTAGTTAGGCAGTACTTAGTTGAAATGTAAATCTTAAGGATGCGTACTGAGACCAAATGTTGACAATCGGTGGTGTCAGCGGCGATACTGTACGTCCGAACGCATCAGTAATAAACACCAATAGCACTTCTCTAGCCTGACTGATACTTTCTGGGTAAAAGCCATGTCAGCTTTGTGAAGATATTGAAATTGTAGATCAAGATTTGGACAATGTTTTTGGGTTTTTTTTTTCCAGTTAAAGAAGAAGAGTTTCATATTCTGATTTGCGGTACTCTTTCTCAAAAGTCAGCAGGGAAAAGCTCAAGATCACCCGCGACTCGAATGACGACAAGCAAACAAATGGCTGGATGGATTTTGAATACAAAGCGCATTGTTGACAATCGATTTACATGTATGGCAATAGAAGCGACGTTAGGGATTACTAAATGTTAATTAAATGCACGGCTATGATTCCAAACATGCATTTGCTCATAATGCTACGAATATGACAGCGTGGTGTTTAACAAGATCGACGCACAAAAATCTGTATTTGTTCTCGAGCCATCTTTCCTATTCGTGACGTCAGCGGCAGTTCCACTGGCATCTTTTTTTTCTGCAATTTCTCTCTAATGAGCTTTTGAAGCCCAAAGTGGGCTGCTCGAAAGGCTGATGAAAGACCGAGTGAGGCTCGGGAGGAAAACACTTTTTATTCACACACGCGGACACACATGTACAAATGTATCCGCGTGTCAATACGCACAAAGCAAGTTCGACACGCGCACGTGTTCCAAAGGCGACTCGCCAACGCAGACTGAATAATTCACTAAGAGCCAGACTTTGAGGGCTCCTCTGCAGTCTGCCAGTGAGCGCATGTGCAAGCCGTGAGTCTGTGCGTGTGGGTGGGGGAGTGTGTGTATCCGTGAGTGTTGTTGTGTTTGCTTGGAATCTCCCCGAGTAGGCCGCGTGGGCGGATGAGGAGGGAAGCCCATGTGTTCCAGGCACAAGTCCACGCAGCGGCTCCGAGCCTGCTCGGCGCACAGATGGCAGGATAAAGGGAGCGGGAGAAAGACAAAGGATAGCGAGACACCGAGCGGAGAAAAAAAAAAAAAGAATATGAAGATGATTATTATGCAAGAGGCACAAAGAAAATTAGCACGCTTGTGTGTCACTGTTGCAGACGAAACCCGCAACCGGATGAGGAATTGTATGAGAGCTCCCTCTTCAAACGGGGCTATTGCCATGGAAACTGAAGATTGGACATTGCTAAATTTCCAACCGTAATGGGCTGTGGGAATATTGTATTCAGTAGTGGTGGCAACCGGTTTTTAGTACAGCAATAAGAAGTGAAATACTGCCCACCATTGCACACCCAAAAATCAGGCTGCTATTAATGACTATGTGCAATAAAAAAAAATTAACTCGTCTGCTTTCCGGTTTTTCACTTTAGCAAGTAAACACTTTTTGTTGCAAACCATGGAACCATCATACCGTGACCTAAAACTGCTAAAGGCTCAGCCACTGAACGGATCTCAAAGCCTTTGCGTCTTACTTGCATTGCCCCGAGTACTTGGAGGACTTCCTTTCCTTCCAAGTGGTTTTCCCAGGGAACTGTCAGGTCAAGCAGAAAAGCTTTCTTGCTGAACTGAGACACAAGGACAATGTCCGCAACTTAAACTGTCATTACAGGTCCACCAACAACAACTCCTCAAAATCCTAGCAGGGGTCAAATTTTGACCTACTAAGTCCACCTCTTCTGGATACCGAAACATTTGCAAGATGCATCCATCCAATAGCTAGCTCAAAATGATTTTAAAAAAATTATAAAATTAAATACTGTACATACACATGAAGGGTGAAGAACATGTGCAGTCAAAAGGTGACTTTGCTCAAATGCCGATTTCTTCCATGCAACACGGAGGCCCAATCCTCCTACTGTCATTAACAGCGCTAATCCCATAATCACAGCAATCCTTAATGGGCTTGTTCGCTCAAAAGTGTGTACAGCATCTCCCTCTGTCTTAATGAGGTTTTCCAGATTTATGCAAATGAGCGCTAATCCGAAAGACTCTGCGGTCGTCGGACTCTTTCATTCAGTGAACTGACCTTTTCCGTGCCCCTTTCAAGGTTGTCGTGAGCAGCCCCCCCCCCCACCCTCGAGGAGCATGAAAAGGAATGCTGATTAGGGGAGGGATACAAACAGGCAAGAGATGAATGAAGAGATTGATGAATGACACGAGGGACAAGCCAGCAGAAGCCGTGATAAACAAGTCAAAGCGAAATGATGAGAGGGCAGGACAGGAAATGATGCCACTCAAGTCATCCCGGACAAATAAGCCCATTCTGAAACATTTAATGAGGTCGGGCAAAAGTCTGAGTGGACCCTGATATTTTGCAGGTGACATTTTGATCCGCGGTGTCGGCAGGGAGCGGGTGGAAAAGAACTTGGAGAGGTGGAGGTTTGCAAATTAAAGAATAGAGGCGGAGAAGGTGCAGGAGTTCAAGTACTTGGGAGAAAGTGGTCAGAGCGATGGGGAGTGCCAAAGAGATTCGAGGGAGAGAGCAATGTGTCAAGCCGTATGTTTTAGAGACGGTAGCAATGACCAGAAAACAGGAGACGTTCTCTTATGTGTTACAATCCTAATAGATATGTTAGAAAAAAGCAAGTGTGCTATGGTTCATCGTTGTAACTGCAGGATAACGCAGCAGTCCATTAAGTTTCATATTTTGCATTCTGGAAAAATGGCTTCTCCCTTTTTCTTCGTGGCAATTGACGTGTCCATGCTCGGTTATTATTTTATCTGAGCAGGTAAGGAAAACCTGGCACGGATGCTTGTGTTTGATGTTTTATGATTTGGACACATTCTCATAATAGGCACACGATTTTATAAGCCGAGAGTCGGAAGAGAGACGCATCACTCGGCAATGTATTTAAAGATCTGAGGAAAACGATCAGAGGGATGACTAAAAAGAAATAGATTTTTTTTTTCTTCCCCTACCCAAAGCTGGTTTGAAAGTCTTATGTATCTTCCCAGAAAGTTCAGCTGTCTCTACGGGAGCCCAAATGCTCTCCACTTAATTGAATAACACAAAAAGCAACTTCGTCATGATGAAATAATCGTGCAATCATGGCAAAATCTGATCTGACTCACTGCACTGATATCCATAGAGTGCAGATCAACCGTCTTTGGAGCAATTTTCTTCGTTCTATATGAAATGATATTTACGAATCACCTTTAGTTCAATGACAGATTTTCTTTCAGGGCAACTATAATTGACACTGTAGTTTATGAAATGAAAAATGTCCTCCAAGCCTGTCAGAAAGAAGGGACACAATGAGCGGCATTACATTCAAAATGTTCACGGAGTGTTGTTGAGCTCCCAGTAGCCATGACAACGAGTGAGCGTAGTGAAAAATGAGAAGGCAGAAAAAATGAAGTGAAGTTCAGGCAGCGGGGTCAGCTGCCAACAGAAGCTGTTCGTGGTAGCTTTCTCAATTTCTTCCCCAGTTGACTCCATGAATGAGACACATCGACATTCTCTCCCTGACAGCTTGGGCAGGGTGACCGGCGGTACGCGCTCGGTTGTTCTGCCATCGGTTGGAAAGCTCACTCGTGCATCGAACACACGTACACTCACGCTCATCGTTCAGGCCGAGTGCTGCAAGCTCACGCTGTCCTTTGTTCAAGAATTGAGGACAAATACGGGCGGAGGAGTAGGCACACTCGCCCGTTTACTCGGTCAGGTGACCGTGGAAACGAAACCTGATTTTTTTGCTGGATTTGTGAGTGGACAGACAATGCGGGATATGATGAAGCCTTTTAAACGGCTTATAAAATGTTACTTAAAACCTTTGACAGTAAATAAACATTTAAAAGAAGAGCAGGAAGAAGAAAGAATATGGAACGTGAGGTCAGCGGTAAAAGAGTTTACGTGATCCACAAGTTTATGAGTGGGGGGGGGGGAGCATGGGGACAAGAGAAGTGGAAGACAGAAGACAAACAGTGTATCCGAAATGCAGCTTCGAAGCTGCTCTGCTCACTCGGGTCAAGTCAAAGAGATGGTGCAGAGAAATGTACCGAATCACCATAAAGTAACAATTTCTTCATTATTTCTTTTGAATATTTGGAGCGGGAGGGTCAAAGATGATTTCATCACAGTTTTGTTTGCACCCAGCAGATGTTATTTCTTTATTAATTTTTTTTTTTAGCAACCAATATGACGGATAATAAATAAAATAGTGACAAGCATGGACAGTACTGTATTCAACTGCACTACAGTACATTTTGGGCAGGGACGGTTCGGCAACCAAAAAGACATCATTCGGCACGCAATTAATTCCCCCCAAATGTATTAAGTGGGACATGGAAAAAAGTAGCTTTCATGGGCCACATAAAATGATGCAGCAGGCCGAATCTGGCCCCCGGGGCCTTCAGTTTGACACCTGTGACTTCGATGATGAAGCTGCAGAGGTGACCGGAGAGCACGATAATAAAACGCGGCGAGTGAGAGTGAGCGACGTACTGTACAATGAATGGCCTTATTAGAGCAGAGTCTTGCAGAGAGAATCTTCACAGCCAAAACGCGTGTGTGTGTGTGTGTGTGTGTGTGTGTGTGTGTGTGTGTGTGTGTGTGTGTGTGTGTGTGTGTGTGTGTGTGTGTGTGTGCATGTGTGTGTGTGTGTGTGCACTTCCTACAGTATGTTGCATGCACGCGTTTTCGTCTTTTCAGAAGGCCACAGAAGGCATCTCTTCATCCACCCCCCAGTGGGAAAATGAAGGCTTCTCGCATTATGCAACGCATTGCCAAGCTCATCAAAGTACAATGAAGCAGCCATGCGTCAAGCTCCAAACACTCCGGTGGACGACCTGCTGTTGTTGGTAAACTCTGTTCGGGAAAATGACAGTGATGCCCTATTTGTAGAGTTGCAGCTTAGGCTGTTAGCAATTTGGAGGATTTGTTTGTTTAGCGGGGACTATTTTCATTTGTTGTTCGTAGAACATACAGCGGAGCAGCTTTTCCGAAATTGCTCAAAATAGTTTCGTCTTTCTGCCGCCAGCAGAAGCAGCTACCACTTCTTCAATTAAAATGTAATTCCCCAACATGGTCAGCAGGGGGTATCACTGCATCCATTTTCACCACCGCTTATCCTGAACAGGGTCACGGAGAGCTGCTGAGGCCTATTCCAGCTGACTTTGGGGAGAAGGCAGACTACACCCTGGTCATTGCAGCTACAAAAACGGACAACGGAGCCAAACTGTCTCCAATAGTTTAAACTCTTCTGTCATTCGAAGAGATTATGGAGTGCGTGCTCACAAGCTCCCATTTCCTCGAGAGGCATTTCACAGGGTTGAGGTCTGTGCTCCGGGTCGGACCTCCGGTACTGAAAAAGCTACTTTTGAACTTAACGTTTCTTTGCATTCACTCTTTGGGTAATCTGGTTGCGAAATATTTGAGAGATGTTGAGTCCCACCCAACATTTGAACATCAAGGTCATCGTTTATTGTCCATTCGGTAAACGTTTTGTGATGGGATGAGGTTACAATACACAGCCTATCGCTGTTGTTAGGGCGTATGTGTGTCGTACTGAGAAAGAGAAAGAGAGAGACAGTGGGCGGTTGTGTGGGTGGGTGTGTCGAGGGGGGTTCAGTTGCCATGGCGACGGAAGAGCGTGTGCATGTGTGTGCGTGTGTGTGCACTTTAAGCTGCCGAATGGTAACATCCTCCCGGGAGGACAGTGGATTCAAGCATTGTAATTGGCCCACGTCCTTCTCTAAGGAGCATAACAAATAACATAAAGCCCCAAAAGGTTGCTGTGGCCTCACGTTGAGGTCATAAATGTTGTTTGTTGTTGTGATACGGCATGCTTTCTTGCACTCTACTCCAATATGTGTGGGGAGAGAAAAAAAAAAAAGCATCGAAATCAAATGTGGAGGCTGAGTGCAAAGTCAGCAGCGGCGAGTAGCAACGAGCAAATTTATGTGAGGGTTTACCAGGAGTTTTTGGATGGCTTGCACTTGTCAAAGAAGTTTGAACGCAATGTAGTTTGGCTTCACTAAGAAATACTATTTTCACTCAGATGCATTAAGCTACATTCTGCTCACTAGTTGGACTTTTGAGATTTGTCATTGCTTTTTTTTTTCCCCACAATTGTTCCACCAATTCAACACGACACAGACTGGCGACAGCCAGTAAAAGGCATAGCATCAACTCATGTCCACGTAGGTTTGAGCCCAATGCGTATGCCGCACATATATCGGGAGCTCTCCAGACGGAATCAAAGTTGAAAGAAAACAAAGCGCCTGTAAAGCTCTCAAACGTGAATTATGCATAGGGTGGTCAGTCAATGGCTGAAAAATAAATAGCGCACCCTCGGGCCTAACACGGACGCTTCACAATGAGCCCACATGAGACAAAAAGAGATTTGAGAAGAAAATACACCTTTGGGAACCAGTATCTTGTCCTCACAAACAAATAAATAAAAATCAAGACAGATCCGTACATGCAGAAACGTTTTTTTCTGTTTTAATCTGAAAAAAAATGGCGTGCATACAATCTATTTTCATTTTTCGTCATGACGCATTGGGACCAAGCCGGACAGCGACCATGTCAGACGAACATGTGTGAAAGTAGGGCTGGCATCTATATTTTCATGCATTCCTACTCAGGTTTTCCTGCTCGTCGTGGAACTTTTCATGGAAGCAAACATCACGCTGCCCATTGATTTTCCTCCACTGGACATGTCAATAAGTGCACGGCAAATAGCTTTGACCCCTCGCTCACGTCCGTCGAACCATCCAATGAGCAGCTCCATCCTGACAGGGTTTGTTGTGCCGCCTCTACCCTTGACCCGTTTGATTCATAAACACTGTTGATGACGTCACGGGGGCCACACGGTTGACAGCAAATTAGCGCTCAGACAATCTGAATTGCCATGGCCCAGCACAGAGCCCTGAAGCACATTCGGTCAAAATCTGATTTCGATTGGTTGTTTGATAAACACGACATACGTGTCTAAAGTTCTCCTCGTATATTTTTCACTCCCAGGAGTGGAATAGCCAAGTGCCTAAATAATTTTTTTGTCCGTCGTGTGTCGCAGAATTGCTCTCTCTTTTGACCAACGCACGAAACTGTACACAAAATCGGGCATATGTGGACAACTGTAGTCGTTTGCTCTCCTTAATCATTTTTCCCCAAGGTTGACGATTAAGCATCCACAGTGAGCGATCCGAGCACATTATTTCAAAAGCACGACGCCACAGTGGAAATAAATTAGCCTGCCATGTCTGTTGGAGCGTGGAGATTGCTTTTCTCTCCTGACTCTTTCCCACCTGCGATGGTTTCCATCACGAATAGCGCCACAAACTCAATCGCCCGTCTTCTGATTGTCGCCCGGATAAAGTTTAGCCAGCCAGCCTGTTGGTAAAGAGCCATCAAAGGGGCCAATTCTGTATCGGCCGTCTTCATTTGAGTCATGAGTAACTGGAGCCTATCGCGGCTAACTTCTGGTGAGAGGCGGGCTCATTTTGATCTTCACTTTGCCTAAAATGTGTATTTTAGAAGGTGCAGTTTCCACTCTCTTGTCAAACACTTTCATACCAGTTTTTAGCATTGACGCAGCTTAAAAAAAAAAAAAACTCCTCTTTTCCACCACTTCATTACACCACAGCCATTAGGTGGGACTCTCCATCGCCATTAGCATGCTTTGTTAGGCAAAGTAAAAGACCCGCTCCGACCACGTGAGGCTTCTTTGGGAAGAAATGAGTCACCGAGACATTTGGAAAGCACTGAAGTGTGGTTATGAACCTCTCAGATGCACATTTTGCTCCCCCATAAATAATCATCCCACCCGGTAATGAAGGTGCAACCTGCCACTCGCTTGAACAGATGTAAATCGATGATGAAGACATGTTGGAGAAACGCGCCCTGCGTGATGACGTGTGCGCCGAAGCGAGGGGAAAATGTTCACCTTTATAGAGTCACGGAGGATCGCTTTCAAGGTCCGCTATTCATCTTGTGGTGTTCTGTACCACTCTGCTTGGGAACTAACATCGGTAAGCTGTGAAAGATTCACTTTTCGTCAGGGTGTGTAACTGCAACGTATCGCGGCTTCAAACCAAACCCAGTATGAGTATCATGGTAAAGGAAAGGTTGTTGCAGCTGTCATGTTGGGTCTTAATGCGATTGCGCAAGTGTCCCTAATGGAGTGGAGAGGAGATTTGCATCAAATCTCCACTAACTTGTGCCATGTATGTCCTATTTGGGGCCGCTAGCCGGGAATAATGCAATCAACCTGGCAACCCGAGCTGATAAAACAAACCAGTACGACCACCACCCTCCTCTTCATCCTGCCCCGGGGTGAATATCCAGAGAACCGCTGCCATTGTTAAGCACGAGGCTCGTTTGAAGTCTGCTCATATATTCACGAGGGGGTAAAAAAAAAAAAAAAAAAAAAACATGAATGATACGCATCAAAGTTCCAGGAAAGGGGTGGGAGGGGGAGGGAGGCGGGGACAGGGGACTTGGGTAGACTGCAGCCTGGTTACACATTTTGCAATCTGGAGACCTTTCTCACTCCATGCCCAGGGGCGGAATGAAACATTCATTCGATCTTCAAGCATCCAAAAAACAACAAAAAGAATATTGTGCCCCCCCCCCACCCAAAAAAAGAAAAATATAGCTTCTTCACCCGAGCGGTCAGATCTTAACAAATAACTGCCAGAAGTGCTTCTAATTAACCTCCAATGCGAATAAATAACCATCTATAAAAAGAAGCCAAATAAAAACTAATTTGGCTCTAAATGCGTCACGCTGTTTTCTTTTATAGCGCACTATTTATCTGATCAT
Source organism: Hippocampus comes (assembly GCF_001891065.2). Lineage (NCBI taxonomy): Eukaryota > Metazoa > Chordata > Actinopteri > Syngnathiformes > Syngnathidae > Hippocampus > Hippocampus comes. Next base: position 185,597 of record NW_017805409.1, read on the forward strand.
CCACTTTGCTGGTTTCTAAGTACGATTTTCCTGCTGCTCGCTCCATATTGGGCATCGTCTGTCCTTATTGTGGACAATCATGGATGCGCTGCCTAACGGATGCAGAAGAACAATCAGGATTGATTATGGAAAAGCTGCTCGAGCATTTTTCGACAACACATCCACTCTTTCTTCACTAGTCTGACAATTCATTCCTGCCAAAGTTGAATGGCAAAGTTATCCTATACGAGCAAGGACAAAGGGCTACAAGTACATGGACATTAACGTGTATGTATATCAAAGATAATGATTAAATTATGAACACGATTTGCATGTTTGGCTAAAATAGTAACTAAAACATTTATGGCAACACACTTTAGTTAGCGCAATAAAGCAAGCAAGTTGCTTGCTCCAATACAATTTGCTGAGTTGTTTGTACTTATACAGCACCTTTAAGTTAGGGGATGACACATGGGACAATTAGTTTTGTCAACTTTTATTCCTTTGTTGAAGATGTAGGAAAGACAGTTCTCATATTAGCAAACCTTCGTCTTGTTTTTTATTGGCCAAATTGTTGCCTTGATATTTTAAGTTGACTTTTTTTTTTTACAGTATACATGGACCTTAAGGTGGATATCAAGGACATCAAAGCCATTTGAGCATTTATTTGCCATCCGGCAAGTGTTGAGTGAGTAATTCAAACGTGGCACGAGTGTGTGTGTGTGTGGGGGGGGGGGGTCACTATAAACAGTGACCCCCATTAATCGACAGGAGGTTACTATAGTCCAAGGACCTTGAAGTGGAAATGAAGGATATCAAATAAATGCTCAATCAGCTTTATTGTAATCAGTTCGTCACAACATCTATTTTTGAACACGATAAGGACTCAAGTATACAAACGTGCACAAAACCAGTGAGTACAATCATATGGCAAGCAGTTTTTGCCATGATTCAGAGCCACCAAATAGGGTCGGGAGGGTATTTCGCTTGACTAGTATTGGATTGGAACTTACTTTGACTGTCGAATTTCCTGATGATTGTGTCCAGGAAGGTGTTCTGCGGAGCCACATGGCCTCTCCGAACCGGCATCTTCGATGCAGTGGCCCCAGGACTTTATCGGGACTTTGCTGGACTTTGAAAAACTCAACTACTCCCAAGGAGACCCTGACTGCTCGGTCCAGTCGGGGATGCAAGTTGCCCCGAGTTTTTTTTTTCCCTCCCCCACCCCAGTTAATGAAAGTTGCGTCCTTCCGACAACGCGCAGTTGATGTGAGGCGTTCACTGCCTCCCGTTTGCGAGATGGGGAGAGCGACGGTTTCTGTTTCCGTCCCCTCTTTGGTGGTGTTGGTTGTGATGGAGAGGGAGGAGGGCGCTTGTCAGGTGATATATCCTCCTCTCAGTGGAGCTCCGCCACAATCCTCCTCTCATGGCGCACGACGGCACGCTCCTGTGAGGCGGACTGGAGGCGCTTGGCTGAGAGCGTCGTGGTGTTTGCAGCCATGGAGGGCTGCTGCCTTTGTTTCGCTTCTCATTCCACTTCTTCTCAATCCGGGCAAATAGCTAGAAAAGAAGACAACGTCCACCTTGATGAGTATTTTGGAGGTGCTTTGCGTCGCTCTAATTCGCCTCCTCCTCTTGCGCTTCCTCCTCCGCTGTGCGCTTTTTTCTGGATGACTTCAGCTCCACCGATTCGAGCTGCGCCTCTTTAACCCTTTATGCCTCGACCACATCCGTTGAGTTGAATGTTTAGAGAAGCCCCAACCATCTCTAATTTATACAAATAAACAAACATACTTTACGGCTTATATGTTACAAATTTGGAGGACATATTCTGTCCCAACGATATGAAATCTCAAATAATCAAGATACAACGCCCCAGAAATATGCACTTGAGTAAATTGTCCTGAGACAAAATTTTACAGTTGGTAGAAGTGATTCCTGGTCATTTAAGGCCCAAAATAGCTGGTGAGCACCCCATAAAATGGCTTTTTCTCTTCTCCTAGCCCGCTGCTTGATGACCCATTCAAATATCAAATACAGCCAATATATAGCCTACAATGCTTTTAAATCGGCTTATTTGTATTCTTTTGTTCATATGGCTTTCCTATAATTGTTTAAAAAAAAAAAACAATTTCGTTTTCCCAGACATATTTCAAATAGTACGAAGTACTAATATGTGGTGTCTCTCGACATACAAGCTGCTCTGCTCCTAAAACTATCCATCTACAACCGGATGAAACCGATTACAAAATGATTTATCACCTGTGTTTTTTTCCTTTGAAAACAAAACAAGGATATCACGAAAATAATTAGAAAATAAACGGCCCGTTTTGAAAAATACGAGTACTCAAATTATCATCTATCTTCTGGAATGACCCACAAAGGAAATACACCTCAGTCCTGCTGTGGCGAAAATTCTCATCACAAGAAATGGCACCCAAAGGCCCGACCGATTTTAAGCATTTATAAGGCAGTCGGTGTCAAATGGGGGAGCTTCCATTGTGTTCCACCGCAGGTCAAACCTACAGACAACACGCGTAAAACGTCTGGAGTGACAGCTGGATTCGGGTTTAATTAACACTCAAACGTGGATGAGGAAGAATACTCTCATGCAAAAACAAAAGCGGTGTTTCAGGTTATTACTGACCCATTTTAATTGGCGTGAATTACGCTGGGGTTGAGGATTCACCACCGAGGCGTTCATGTACGTCACAGCGCGGGGTTCCCCCTCACGTCAGGCTGCGTTCATGGACTGTCGGATAATAAGATACCGAATCTGTCACGTGACTGAAGCAAACGCGATAGGACACAGCTGTCAGACGTATTCGCGTTCATTAATCAAGGAGCAATAGAGACATTATAGTTTCAGTATTGACGTCTTCGGCTTTTTACTCAAGTAAAAGTAATGCTTGCAAAGACACCAATTAAAATTTCACACGGTTAACTTCCAAGTAGTGTGTTGAATAAAGCAGGAATATAATCACAGAAAACATTCGGCGAAAGCAGATATCAAGTCTCCATCCAACAAACTTTCAGCTTACCTCAATATGCATGTTCAAATTCGACGGCACGTTTTGGAAAGCCGTGGATTCGCAGAGTTTGCGGAGTAATCCAATATTTCCTCGCTGCTGGTGCTCAACTGGGACTTTTGGTTTTCTTCCTTGTCATTTTCAGGGCTGCGTTTGCTCTGTTCGAAATGTGAAGACTTGTCTTTAATTTTGCCACTTGATTTGTGGCTTGTGCAGGTGCGATGGATCGCGCACAAACCACTAAATTGTCCGAATGTCTCATCCAAACACATTCAAAACCACTCTGTACTGTGTGATTAATCTAGAGAGACCCTTTTTTTTTCCAAATTAAAGGAGTACGGCACATTTTGAAAAATTAAGGAGTAATAATAAAAAGTAGGGCTGAAAAAATAAACACAGGTAAAGTAAAAGACATTCAAAATCTCTACTAAAGCAAGGTAATAAAGTCTTTGTCCGACGCCAAGTGAGACCTTTGAGTCCACAACGACTGTCTGAAACATTGCGATTAAAAAAAAAAAAAAACCTACACGTGACACAAATACTCATGTTCAAGTGAACTTAATTTGACCTCTAAACTTTTGAATGCCTGTGTCCAACTGAAAATAAATAAATAAAACCTGTTGTGAATTTTGTCGTTTCGTTGATATAGAGAACAAGTTGTGCAAAATTGGATATTCATTCAAAAGTTGATACAGGTTCAAATTTGGTTGGTCATAGTTCATTTTAGAGTAATCTTGAATTACCTGTATAACCGATAACTATTTTCGGTGAGTAGTGAAAGGAAAACATTGATTGCAGTTGTTTATGCTGAAGTTGTTGTTTTCTCTCTTTGTGAGCAGCATGGTTTCATTTTATGTCTTTTAAATACCTGATTGTATCAAATCACGAATGCCAAATACCATGAAAATGATTTTTCTACTAGTACCATTTATTATTGACTGTTGATTGATGACATTAGGTTCAAATTGCTTGTATTGGTTCTCAATAGTGTTGTGTGAAAATGTGTGCCAGGGTAGTATTCGTGTTTCCCGACCGCAGCAGCAGAGGCGGCTCCCAGGTTCATTCTGAGGCTTTCTCCTTAAATCCATTCGAGCAGGATGTGTCACGCCCCCGACTGAGTATAAAACTGCCTTGTTTTCAGTTCCGTCATCTGTCGGCCCCCTCAAGCAACATCGCTACTCAGTGCACTGCATTGATCAAAATGACCTGCAATCACAAAGGCACTCATTTTTTTTGCACTGATCACTGTTTTAATGATTGGAAAGAGGTGATGGATTGCAGCCCCCGCGGTTGGATGAGGCCTGAGCAGTCATTTGTCAAAATGTGACATTTTAGTATGAATTAAAAATGCATCAGTTCCCCTCCTATTACACACTGGAGTATTCGCTACATTAGCTGAGAGTCAGAGGAGGCGGGTTGACCAGCCTTCCATCTTCAACACCCCTTATTTAGTCAGGACAAGCGAGCAGGGAGGAGGAGGAGGAAAGGATAGAGGGGTGAAGAGGTGAAAGAGGATGAAAAACAACAAAGACGTGGAAGATCTCTTGTTGTGGATCAGCTAAATTTCACTTTGGCTATGTATGATGATGACGCTAAAACACAGGCCAAAAGCGTGTGTGCAGTTTTCCAAGCATTGAATATCAGACATGCCTTTATTTCCCTTATCGTTGTTTATTTACATTGAAGCAGCCTACGAGAATAGTTGTACAGGGATGAAACAATGTCATGCTCTGGTGTGCTAACTGGACGTACCTTATCGCAGCTAAGCAGCCCTTTCCTGTTAAAACTTCAAACCCCCCACCCCCATTATGAAAATCATATCAATATCCTATTACATACATCCAAAAATGGCTACGCTCAAATTCTGTTGAGAAAGTTGTCTAAATCTGTCAAGATATAGCCTACCAACTCTACAATCCCTCCGAAAATGCAACATCTGTAGCACGATAAAACTGCACATTTTAGATGAAACTTTTAAAGTCACACTTTGTCTGATCAGCATCTTGATACGCCACTCCTGTGAGATGGATGCATGAACTCGGCAAAGAAGAAGTGCTCACGACCACACATTTTGACAAATTGAATAATACTTGGGAGGGAGGGCCATTTTGTGTCGGAGGAAAAAAAGTCTATAGATCTTTGAGTTCAGCTCAAGAAAAATGGGAACAAAAAACACAAAAGTGCAAGGACATGAACTGCTTTTTCCATTTCTGGCATGATCGTTTTCAACACATTTTTTCTTCTTTACCATATCCGGTAACCCTCTGTGGTGTAATGCGAAGTAGCGATTCATGTCGTTGATTTATTTTGCTTTGGATAGAAAAAAAAAAATAGATGCACAGTTGAAAAAATATGAAGCGCCCACATGTTCCGTGTGTACAAAGGTTTATTGAATCCGATAAATGTAATAATAAAAAAAAAATCACCACATGCTATACAAAGATTTGTAGTGAGCAAAACTGTCGTCTACTCGTCATTTAATGTAGAACGTTCCTATTTAGAGTCAACCAAAGTCCCTTTAATAATACATACAAAAATAGAGTTGGTAAAAAAAAACAATGTGCAAGGCAAAGATTAAACACGGGGACTGAATGTTTGGGATTCAAAGGACTGTTTTCGGTCATACAAAGTTGAATGACAAAAGCAAGACATTTTTATGCGGACAAAAAGAGGGTCCAAGCGGTTCATTCATCCATTGCCTCCAAACTGTTTGATTTGACCAAATAACTCTCTCCTCTTCATTGTACACCCGAATGTACGCGTGACCGAAATTCCTCGCCCATGTATGTGCTCATCGCCTGGACAGGTCACCCCCTGTGAATCAAGTTGAAACAATCGTGGAGCAGTGAGTAGCAGAAAGCGAGCAGGTCATTGACATTCCTTTGCGATGAATAATAGGCAACGTTTGCACAGCTTGGACGGTGAGTTCTTTGTCTAGAAATACTTTTAAAAGTCAGTAAAAATTGAGCAGGAATGTGGCAAAATGTTTTGGGGAGCGTAAGGAAGCATTTTTGTTTTTTTTTTACAGTCACAATTCAGATTGTTCACCTTTGTAGGCACTCCAGGTTTACTGTTGAAACACTGAACTGATGATATGAAAATTTTCTGCAGACGCATAAGCTATAATTTGCATCTAACACAAGTCGTGTATGTAAAAACTCTAAGTGGGGTTGGGGGGGGGGGGTGAAGCATCCGCATGCTTGAGGTTGCAATCATGAGAAGAGAGCACTCACACATATCAACTGATGGCAGCTGGTCTGTCTGCGTGTGTCAAAGATTGATTGCCATGGTGACCAAATCCGTCAGACGGCGTTGTCTATGGGATTGTAGCACTGAGAAGGGAATTTGAGCTCGGGGGATGCTCCGAGTTGTGCGGCGGCTACATCCAATTAGCTTACGCAATCGGAGTTGGGATCTGTGATTGAATTATTGATGGGGGAGGCAGGGGGAGGGGGGCGCTCAGGCTAACATACATTCCAGGATGGCTGTGTGAAAGTGTCATTGTAAATGCGCATCTCCATGTCTTTAATCTTATAGGATATTTTGGACATTCCACTTTGGAAAACGCTTTCAAAAAAACTCTCTGGCAGTATCAGTGGCCAAATGCAGACAACAATCTTTTGATTGCAAAACTGTGTATGGCCCTCACCCATTTCTGTCATAAACATCTTACTTTGGTGCCATCTTGTGCCAAAGGAACTATCTTACAGTCAGTTGAGGAGTTTCATTGCATTTACACGTCGCGGCATCTGTCAGCAACTGTCCGTCTCGAATGCTTTCAAGTTTCTTCACATGCACTGTTGTAATGAGTGTCGCATGCAATGATTTTTCCGTCTCCCTCAATGCTTGCACCACATTACAATAGGAGACGGACATTCAAATCACTTTGGTCGCGTTCGCTTTCCCTCACCTTGGCAGCTGGTGCACTCGCAGCTGTGAATGACAGGCAGGACGACCGGCTCGCTGTCGCCACTGTCGCACCGCAAGTTGAGGAAGCGCACGGGGTTGTCCGGGTCCAAACGGTAACTGCAGCACTCACACACAGACCTGAGGTAGGGCTCCTGTGTCGAGATTAGAGAGGACGCTTAATGAGCAGATCAAATCGACGCACGGGCGGGTCGGTCAATAATTTGTAAGAACACCACCAATCTCCCTTCCACGTGATCTGACCAATAGTATTGATTTGTGACAACTTGTGCGTTGCCTCGAAAGAATTGCTTCTATGCCGTTGCAATTTTTCAAATATGTGTGGCAGTTGCAGTCGTTCTCACGACCGCACGGATGACTTTTCGCAGCATACCGTTTCTTCACTGGTTACCATGCCCCGTTGCCACAGTAACAGTAGGTAATGACACATTTGGCTCAGCTGATGTTTATTTTTACAAATCTTTCAGCATGACTGGCTCTATTTTTAAAGTCGGAGATGTATGGATGCCAACAGAGAACAAAGTCGCCATGGTGATGCGCTGCGGTCTCTGCTGTCTTGCGAGGCGAATGAATATGAAAAAAAAAAACAACAAAACCTAAAAATAAAAAGGACGTTCAAAAGAGGCAGACAGAAGCTTTAACGAGCTCAACACGTGACCTCCAACATTCTCCTTCACGTGCGCGAATCAACATGTCTATATTTAGCTCAACAGCTAAACGGTGCATGTGCCCAAACAGAGTACGTCTCTTCGCACAAATGATCATTTGGAGTTAGACACAGAAGAGCCTATTTGCTGATCACTGCAACCCACACGACAGTCTGCCGTGGTCGGAAAATACTGTTAATAACAGCTGAGAGTTGCAGTGAAAGGCCTCGAGCTTGAAAAATTAGGAAGTCAAGGTACTGCCGTAACTTCAATATGACCTCCAAATTTGAGAGTGATCATAAACGGCTTCGTAGCGCACATTCAGGATATCGCTCACACCATAATGAAGCCGTATGCCGCCGTGCGGGGAAAATAAACGGCCCGAGGATGCAAGGGGAGCTCGAACCAGCAACGTTACGAGACAATAACTGAACCGAGCTGGCCCCGGGCCAGCCTGCTTATGAGACGGACTGTCTATAATCAACACGCATGACTGTGTGTGTGTCCCGAGCTTCTCCATACCTCCAAGATGACATCCGTCCTGGACAGACAGCGCCCCTCGCAGAAGCTGACCTCGATATTGTCAAGCCGACAGTTCCCCTTTGTGATGTTCTTGACCTGCACGTAGCGACGGCACTCCGGCGCGGTCTCGTCTGACGCGTCCAAGCAGAAGGAAAGGAGGCACATGAGGGGCGAACATAAAAACGGAGGCAAGTTAAAAGAGCAAGGAGGAAATAATTGAGACTATCTGCTTCGATTTGCATAAAAGGAAAAAAAAAAAGAGGAGGACAAAGCCAGAGGAAAGTAGAGCCTGACTCTATCCTGGGGAACAAAGTGACACTGCTTCACACTTAGCATGTGAAGCAAAGAGATTTCAGGCCAAGTGGAGGTTGTGCAACCCTTCCTAATTGGCCACTGCGGCACAATTTAAAGAACCACAAAGGATTCTCCAGAATAGTCCGCTTCATATATTCCCCGGGTTGCATTTTCTGCACATTTCTCATTTACCTGGAAAAGGCTTCCTGCAGACTGGACAACAGCTGCCCGGTTCCTCGACTTTGACTTCCCCCTGAGCGAGAGGATGCAGTCCGTTTCAGAATCAAGCAGTATCAACAACGATCATGAGATTCAACCATGAATTCATCCGATTTCAATGTCAGATCTGAATGCAGGCAAGAGTGTTAGCTTTGTGCCAACATGCCATTTGCAAGTGCAGAACCGTCACCAGTGCGAGGAAATACCCACAAAGTTGACCGGAACACAGATTTTGGAGTTTCAGTCAATGTTTACGCATTACGCTACTTTTGCTATTTCACTGACCATTAGATTTTCCTTTCTTTAATGGAAGGATATGAACAATTTTGCCTCTGTGCTAAGATGGAGGCGTTGAAGCCGCCAAGGAGGCGAGATTTGGTCCAAAGAAAGAGCCGCCTCGAGAATGCACAGCAACTCAAAGTCTGACAGCGGACTCGCGACCCCTGCTGAAGCCGAACCTTGAAACTTCAGCCTTGTGCATCAAACATCAACACAGCTGACTGTTCACCCCGAGGACATTCCCTCCCACTCAGCAGCGACCACCATTCTTCCCTCAGGGATGGCAGGAACCGACTCACTAAGAGGGTGGGAGTGCATGAGCGGAATGACTTGAAGAGCTTTAAGATGGCAGATGGGATGCATGTGTGATGTGTGAAGTGTTTTTATTAAATGGAGACGAGGGGCTTGAGAATACTGGTTCAAGAAAAAAAAAAAAAACAGCCGCAGACCTGTGTGCACCACATGTGGAACGCGCAATAGACTGCCTACCTTCGAAGCTCACCGTGCAATCAGCTCACCTTCAAAGTTTGACCTGTCAGCAGATTTTATTTTTACCCCGGCCTTCATAAAGCTGCCGGTGAGCTCAAGACGAACGTCGAGCAAAAATCGAGTGTGTGAAGCAAGAGAAAGAACAGAAATTGTTCTTCATTGGGTGTGTTTATTTGCATAGGAATTTTGATCACTAAATAAAGTTCCAATTCATCAAGTATGAACTTAATCGGACAATTATTTTGGGAAATCTTGCACTCAACAAATACTCCATATATTTATTTTAAAAAAAAAAACTAAAACTAACACTAAAACGAAAAAAAAAACCCTAAAATGTTGAAAATGAAACAAAACCTTGAAAAATCTAAAAATCTATTATATCCCTCGACTGAAGTCAAAGATTTACAGGAAGCATTAGGTAGAGCAAAGCCCAGAGCGCACGCTTGTGGGTGGATCGGGCAATCACATATTGATCCGTTCCAGCCAGTGACTTTTAGAGAACATATCCGACATTCTTTGGGGAGCCAAGAATGTGCATTTAAAACGAAATGACACATTTGTGACCACCTGAGACATTGTGCGAACTGGACCACCCCAGGGGAGCGTTCAGCAGATGGGCAGGCCTGCCATGCTGCTCTGGGAAAAATCTATTTGTCTACTTGTGTGTGCAAACAGCAACAGCAGGGGGGTGGAAAAAAGTATTTTGGAACAAGTAAGGGACAAGATTTTAACTGTGTTCCCCAGAAACCATTAAAAAAATAATAAATTATGTTTTCATTTGCATTTCCCCACATATGGGAATATTCGGCTGTTTCCTCAAGCATTTTTTATAGATAATAAGCGAGCACATCCACAGCGCGGGCAATGACTCAACTGTGTAATAAAGACTACGATTGAGATAAATGATTCATGGGGGCAAAAAATTGGGGAAAAAAAAGGGAGGAGTCATCATTTCTAAAAAAGCAAAATTGAATCTAAATAAGATTCCGCTGTAGTTTGTCTTACGATGATTGGATCGATATCTGAGAAATTGACGCACAGGGAGGTCTCCGTGCTAAACAAGTTTGATCGGCCACTACTGCACGGTGCACATGTGGGCTTTGTATTTGGAACCCGGGGCCTTTAACTAACCTCCGAAAACCACAACTGTCACATTGCAAATAAAGAACAGTTGTGTGGATCCCATTGACGCAGCAGCACAAATTGGTTGTGTATTCTGCAGATGCAATATGTGAAAGAGGGAGCAAAACGTATGTGGAGAGACTTTCCGTCGAGTTCAACTGTTGTCAATTGTTGGCGTGGAAGAGTAAACTTTTGACTACAGAGATATATCTTTGCCTTTAATCAGATATCCTTCCATGTTTGTGAAATCCACGACAAGCCCGTTTAGAGTCACGGGGCGAGGGTTGTCGAGTAGCCAACCCGTATTTCTCACAAATGGGTGAAGGCTTGCCAAATGTATTTTTCACATTACTGTTTCGCTCAAAAGAAGCAAGGACAAGCAGATTTTCAAAGTCTTTATATTCTAAATGGAAATGTACAAAACGGGAAATCAAATTACTGAGAAGAGGAGGGTGGGGGGGCAAAGCAAGATGCTGAGTCATGGTGTATTTTGCGTGATGGCAGTATGGGAACCGAGAGGGCCTATAGTGTGTCTGCAGCCTACGGGCCAGCTAACACAGTGAAAGATGAAGGTCTGCCTGGGTTATCAAACAACCGCCATTATGACTTGTCCTCCAGGTACACTACAGTAAATAATTTTGCATAAAGCAGTATTGCTGTCCGATGCAGATAAATGCACTAAAAGGTCCATTTTAAAAAGATGAGAACTTTATGCTGTTCTTAACAGGGGGGGAAAAAAAAAAGCCAGTCTTTACTTTTTTTTTTTCCTGTGGTGTACCTTTATACGGCACAGTAATTCAGTTGTGGCCGGCGCTTACAACAACCACGCAGTCAAGCTAATTTGGATCTAATTTGAGAATAATAGCGACGCTCGTGTTCAGAAGTTGATTAAATGCCAGCGAGCGTGTCTCACCTCATCACAGTGGAGTTCAGGGCACTTTGGCTTGCACAGTTTCTTCCCGTTCACGCAACGACATGACAGGCAGTCCTCCTCCCACTCTGATCCTGCCTGGCTCACACACACAGAAACAAATATTCGCCATTTACATTTTGACTCAAATTTCTGTCCCCGGTCACTGAATTTTTGATGAAGTGCGGCTGGCTCGGATAGCTCAAGATCAATGAATGACATTGCGACATGTAGTGCGTCGCCCTCACTGTTGTTAAAAAAAAAAAAAAAAGGGAGCTTGCAGAGCCACGTTTTGACAACGTAATTATAAGAGCATGTACGGAAACGCGTTAGATAGAATGCACGGGCCAGCGCATTTCTGTATGTTGGCAACAGCAATCAGGGAGACTTCTTCGGTTCGGCAGATGGAAAGCACACTCCACGGGGTGATTTCGCAGCTCACACTCGGCGGCCATTTGGCATAACAGCCGTGAGGCGGTTGATTAGAAAAGCCGTTGAGGGTCTTTAGAGCGACATTCGTCATCGCATGCTGACAAGTAAGAGGAAGCGAGGAAAGCCGGCAAAGAAAGAATAAAAAAAAAAAAAAAACGTCATTGAGAGAGATATCAAGAAAAGGGGATCTGACCTCTTGTCAGCGTATGATTAATTCTCATCATCCTATAATATCCCTTTCTTCATAAATTATTCCTGGACGGCTTGCCCAGTTGCGGTCAGAGTGCTGGCTTTATACAGCACGGCATGCATAATTGATGGCGCTTTGAGCAGGAGAGGCACCGTGGTGTAATACGGGCCCCGGGGCATGTCACTCATCTTCTCATCGGCCCTTTATGAGTAAATAACACATGCTGTTCTTAACAGTGGGGGAATAAAACAAGCCAGTCTTTACTTTTTTTTTTTCCTGTGGTGTACCTTTATACGGCACAGTAATTCAGTTGTGGCCGGCGCTTACAACAACCACGCAGTCAAGCTAATTTGGGTCTAATTTGAGAATAATAGCGACGCTCGTGTTCAGAAGTTGATTAAATGCCAGCGAGCGTGTCTCACCTCATCACAGTGGAGTTCAGGGCACTTCGGCTTGCACAGTTTCTTCCCGTTCACGCAACGACATGACAGGCAGTCCTCCTCCCACTCTGATCCTGCCTGGCTCACATACACAGAAACAAATATTCGCCATTTACATTTTTACTCAAATTTCTGTCCCCGGTCACTGAATTTTTGATGAAGTGCGGCTGGCTCGGATAGCTCAAGATCAATGAATGACATTGCGACATGTAGTGCATTGCCCTCACTGTTGTTAAAAAAAAAAAAATGGGAGCTTGCAGAGCCACGTTTTGACAACGTAATTATAAGAGCATGTACGGAAACGCGTTAGATAGAATGCACGGGCCAGCGCATTTCTGTATGTTGGCAACAGCAATCAGGGAGACTTCTTCGGTTCGGCAGATGGAAAGCACACTCCACGGGGTGATTTCGCAGCTCACACTCGGCGGCCATTTGGCATAACAGCCGTGAGGCGGTTGATTAGAAAAGCCGTTGAGGGTCTTTAGAGCGACATTCGTCATTGCATGCTGACAAGTAAGAGGAAGCGAGGAAAGCCGGCAAAGAAAGAATAAAAAAAAAAAAACGTCATTGAGAGAGATATCAAGAAAAGGGGATCTGACCTCTTGTCAGCGTATGATTAATTCTCATCATCCTATAATATCCCTTTCTTCATAAATTATTCCTGGACGGCTTGCCCAGTTGCAGTCAGAGTGCTGGCTTTCTACAGCACGGCATGCATAATTGATGGCGCTTTGAGCAGGAGAGGCATCGTGGTGTAATACGGGCCCCGGGGCATGTCACTCATCTTCTCATCGGCCCTTTATGAGTAAATAACACAATGGGAGTGAATAAGAGAGAGATAGAGAGCGCGTGAAGGGGAAAGTATGATGAGGTTCAAAGGTAGGCCACAATGAGGCGGGCACAACGGTCGCAAGGTACGAGCTCGGCCACGGGTCTGCTTACGGTGTGAGCCGGCACGGACGCGTGTGCGTGTTTACCTCCCGCACGATGCCCTGGTCATGGCAGGGGCAGAGAGCAGGAATGACGCACACGCCATCGGTGTTTCGGTAAAGCCCCTCCTGACACACGCAGCCTTCTGACGAGTGACTGCAGTTGATGGGAGTCGGGGAGTAAATGTCCTCGCAGCTCCTTTCGCAGAGTGGAAAGTCTTCTGACAAGCTCCTCCGCCGCTTCCATCGCTCTCCGGCAGGACACGCTGCAGAGGGGGAAGAGTCAGTTAGTGATGAACGGGGTGTCGGGGAAAAGGAAATGAGAAAGGGAAGATAAAACCAGAAGATGACAGGACGGATAAGAGGAAAAGGGAAATAGAAATAGATCAGTTAAGGAAGGCAAGTCGGGATATCTAAAATGTGGAATTGCCTTGAGGATTGATGGAAGCGCTTGGCGATGAGTGGAAACAGCGTACGTTTGTCTTTTTATACAATACAGTCATACCTTGTCCGGGTATAGTTCGTCCCCTGACCAATCGAAATACCATGAATCTATTTCCGCCCCCCCCCAAAAAAAAGCACCAGCATTTTGTTGACGTGATTTTGAACTTTCAGGTTCCAAACCTAACCCTAACCCTCAGTCCGAATATCATTGTCTAAAAGTAACCCAGATGGGTCGCCCTCTTACTCACCACAATCTGGGGCCACGCAAGGAGCAGTGCGGTGGTCGGAGCCCTCACACGGGACCCCTCCATACTGGTTCGGCCCTACCACAGTTCTGGTGGAGCTCTGTTGTCCTGTACCACAGCTAGCTGAGCATGGACCCCATTGGGACCAGTTGGACCACTCACAGTCCACTAAGAGGGTGAGAAGAAAGGTTGTGTGAAGACAGTGCAATCATGCTGCAGTTTTTCACAAAAATGCGAATCAGTCATTCACTGTTGTTTCATCCGCTCCACTCAGCAATAACCCTTTAATATTACATTGACCGTACATGTTTATTAGCATAGTGTAGGCTATGAATATAGTTATATTTGACGAATATATTTTGTTTTATTTAATTTTTTGATTTCACCTGTACCATCTGTCCTAGTTAAAAAGCAGCTTGCCCAGGCCCTGCCGCGGAGGCTGAATTAAAATGACCGCTACTCCCCCATGTCATTGGTCAACCAGTAGATTACGAACCCTTTGACAAACACATCGTACTCTTGACATTTGCCACTTGAAAGAAATGACACATTTTTGATTGCCCCCGGCGCTTTCGCTGCAATAAAGGCGAGATCCTACAAAGTGTCGTCGCCGCTTTTTGACATTAAAAGCTGAGGCAGAGCATCACTCACCGTCGCAGAGCTCGGAGGTGCAGTTAAACACTCCTCCGCGACACACACTGAGGACAATTGGGAGAATTTAGAGTCATGTCGAAGTCCTACAGGACATGCTTTTGAATAAAGGATGACTAAACAGTCATCACATAACACAGATGGGACATACAGTAAGTACAGTGGTATATTCAGTAAAAAGAGATGAAGAGATTGATAACAAGTACAAAAGCTCAGTTGATTTCCCCAAAATAACGGGTGTACCATGTGTTGCAGTGATACTGGACGGATGTTCCAGGCGACAGGACTTCTGTGCTCATATTCAATGTTTGGTAGGCAATCGGCAGAGAGAGCAGTGAACAGGGGCATTCTGCATGGGACACACACAAGCCTCCATGCAAGACCTGGTTTAGACGAGGAAAAAAACAAACCAAACAACATTGCACCTAGTATCACAATGCATGCAACTGAATGTGGAATGTCGAAGTCCTACAGGACATGCTTTTGAATAAAGGATGACTAAACAGTCATCACATAACACAGATAGGACATACAGTAAGTACAGTGGTGTATTCAGTAAAAAGAGATGGAGAGATTGAAAACAAGTTCAAAAGCTCAGTTGATTTCCCCAAAATAACGTGTGTACCATGTGTTGCAGTGATACTGGACGGATGTTCCAGGCGACAGGACTTCTGTGCTCATATTCAATGTTTGGTAGGCAATCGGCAGAGAGAGCAGTGAACAGGGGCATTCTGCATGGGACACACACAAGCCTCCATGCAAGACCTGGTTTAGACGAGGAAAAAAACAAACCAAACAACATTGCACCTAGTATCACAATGCATGCAACTGAATGTGGAATATCTGGATACTTTCACACAAAGACACATGAACAAGTATCCAGACCTGACCAGGTGGGCACGAGCACCCGGCGTTGCAAGGTCCTGCTAAACACTGAGTGTTGGGCCACAGGTCTTCACAAGTAAATGGACAGGAACCGGAACATTCACTGAAGACTTGGCCATCCGGACACTCTGCAATTTACACCATACATAATATTCATTTACTCATCATTAGATATTTCTTCATGTAAATCAATGATTCTGCTCACTTAAACGTTGCAAGATTTTTAAAAAAAATTTTTTTACAGCGGTTGTAGTTAGAACATTTGTGAGAAAATGATTTGTATGATATGTATGCCATAAGACGGTGGAAAAGTTCGACTTTCCTATTCGACAGGGCTATGGCCTGACTAAATGAAGCTGCTTTCCGAGAGTCAACATTGTTGCTTGGCAGCAAGATACCAAAATATGGTGGCAGCGCTCTATTTTTATCGTAGACAGGGCTTCAACCTAAGCGCAAAACAGCAAATAGGTGATTTCTTTGGTGAAAAATGGAGTATGAATGCTCAATATACCTTAAAATATTTTGCTTGAATTCCCAACTCGAAATTTTAGTCTAAGCAATTTTGAGTTCACCCAACGTGTATGTGTATTAGGTAAGCTGCACCGTAGAGCACATGACCCAAACATAATGTACGGTAAAAATAATAGTTTATTTCAATCCGGGTGATTTACGAAATTGTCCCACTTTGAGAGATTTTGGAAGTTACGCTGTGTGATATTGATTTCGTTTACCCGTTCCGCAACGGTTGCTGTTGCAGACAGTGTGTTGTTCAAGTGGCCCAGCACAAGCGGCCCCGCCCGGCTCTGATTCCCGAAGGATTGTCCTGTTGCGCTCGGACAACCCACTGCCGCATGTGGCGCTGCACTCGCTCCAGCTCGACCATTCACTCAACAAACATCCCACTGGAGGGGGAAAATATTACAAACAACAGATTGAAATCCAAGAGAGTCTCCAACGCATTGCATAATTAGTTGACATGAAAGGATGATGAAGACCAGGGCACGGGCGCAAGTCGCAGCTTTCTGTCTGGATGGTTTCAGAACAGGAGGGTCCGCCCTCTCTGTCTTGGCACAGGCGCGTTCGTGTCCATTGGCCACGCCCACACGAAACGGAGCAGGACGTCCATGGGGTCCAAGGCTCATACACAGGACAGGGACGATCGGTGCACGCGAGAGTTCCATTCTCACACACGCTGGTGAACAAAAAGGAACTTGAGAGTTGGGCGCCATGAACTAAAAGGAGCATTTGTGTCCACATTTCAGTCACAAAGCGCTTGACTGTGTTTTACTCACCAGGTGTTGCATTCCACGACAAGCCCTTCGTTAGGCATGAACTCCAATGTCCCATTGCCCGATGGGATACCGCAGCGACATTCTGCCACGGGCACACAATGGCTGTCCTGCAATAGCTGTCCCTCTGGGCAACGACAACCTGGGAAGGGAGAGCAGGAAGGAAAGCAAAGCCTGTTGTTGTGTCGAATCAAGAAGTGTCACTCATTTATGTGTTTGACTGTATTTGTACCATTCGAGAACAGGCGGATAAGTGATCGGCAACCGGTGCTCTGTTTTTTTTTTTTCCTTCCTTTCCGATGCGTGTTGTGGAGTGGAGTGTCTTTCATGAAAAATGTATGGAAGTCATCACATACCTGAATGACAGCGTCCTTGGAGACACTGTACATGCTCCCATAAATCAGTGCAGCTGCGAGGACACAGATTGGCACAGGCCTCTTGGTAGACACGCCCCCTGTCTTCACAGTGTTCACCTTCCATACGGAACAAAGTCTTTTAAATATATGCCTGCGTGACACGCTTTTCCTTTTTGTTTGGAAATAGAGAACACACTGCTCCACAATAGCGTTCGTCGGTATACCCGGGCAAAGTCCCGTGTTGCAGCTCTGGCTTTGAGTCTGCTGGATCCGGCAGAGGGGTCCTGGGGGAGAGGCCAGAGGATGCCTGTAGCGCTGCCTGACTCCACCGCTGCACGGTTGGGCACAAACTGTCCAAGCACTCCACGCGCTCCACTGACATAAATCTGAAACATGGAAAACATGACCAGACCGTTATTATCAATGCCAAAATTCCAGTGTTATTTTTTTAAAATTATGACACGAACCACAGGAATGGTTGCTGTTTTTGTAGTCTGGCCATTGTTTGTTGTTTGTGCACGAGGCATACTGAAGCAAATAAGAGATGAGTTTGTGCTCCCAAAATTGAGTTGATTGCCATTTACATAAATCAATTTCGAAAGCTCTTGTTCCAGGCCTCCCTGTCAAATGTTTTACTTTAATTTCCACTCGGGCTTTAGGTGGATGACTGCAAATCCAAACGCATTTCCGTACGTGCTAATCATGAATCTCAATTTCAAAACAATGAGCTATGAGCATATGTTTTCAGATCGCTCCATTTATTCAGATTTGCTGTCTTAACAGCTCAACCTTAAAAGAAGATTCATCATGATCACACAAACAAAAGTCACACATGGCATTTTGAATGATCGATTTCAAGTAGGAGCCCCGTAATCTCACATGGTCAACCTGGGTAAATGAAGCTGTTGTTGAATGTACCTTGGCACATGCTGTCATCCGGACACAGCCTGTCCTCAACTTGTGGATGTGGACACTGATTTTTCTCCTGCTCTCCAGGTACTGGGAAACCAGAGTCAAAGTCTAAACAGGCCCGGAAACGCCTCTGGACTGAAACCATTTTACTTCCGTTGACAGCCCCTTCCAGGAGGATGCTGCTTGGGTTCAGGGAGGAGTAAGGCATGCAGGGAGAGCACGAAGTCCACTCCGACCATTCACTGAGGATGACTGAATTAAAAAAAAAAAAGAACATGAGGTTTTATGCAATGTAAAAACCATCAATGTTATTATTCAAGCAAAAAAAAAAAAAACATGTTACCTTCACACTCTCTCATGTCGCACTCCAACATCCCGTCATGGCAAAGACTGAAGACATGCAGACACAAAAACAGACTCACTCATATCCGTTCACAGCAAATTACTTTTGAAAATAGTGACTTATGGTACACGTGACGATTGCAACATGATGCAGCCCAACAATCCCTCACAGTTCTTTCTGCATTGCAAGCAAAAATGGACTGATTTACAAAACAGTGGGCTCTTAATAGCCATCGCTGACCAGGTACTGCAGCCGATAGCAACTGTAGACCCCTGAGGAACAGTGACCGGCGTGGGCGATTGCCCCGAAGGTCGGTCCTGCAAGTAGATGCAGCCACAATGCTCTGATGGTACACAGCTACCATTCTGCTGCAGCAAGCCCTGCAGGAACAACAAACAGCATTTGTAAAATTAGATTAGGGACTGTGTTACTTTCTTATTTGTCTCGATGCTTCTGTTTTCAGCACCGGAGACTGTATCAATCGAACGATGCTCGTGAAGATAGCAAATTTGAAACAAAACTGAACTAAGCGGCCTTCTCTCTAATTGACTGATGCTTTTCATAGGTGACATTCAATGATTTATATGTTGCATAAAAGGTAAGCCTTAACGGTTAAAGTTATCACCCTAACTCCTGCTGTCACGTTCCACCACTGCAAGGAGCGACTTTCTGTTTCATATTTCATTACCTGCCCCCCTTACTGCTATATGTGCATGTTGTCACTTCACCACAGAGCATTTTGCAATCAATCAAACCTGAAAGCTCACAAACTTAGCTAAATAACATGATGAAAATTGTCATCGCAGCACATATCAAAGTGATAGATTGCCAACCGTGTCAGATTTCACTTGTTAACGTTGCTTTAATGCTGGTGTGGTCCCATAAAGTAGTCACCGTAAACACCATGGACTTTTAAAATACATGATTTTTAAGCAATTACATTTCAAAAAGGCTTATATTAGGAGTCCTGCGTTTTTTGTTACTGAGATGGAAGACATAATTAAGTATCGTAGTTTCACCAGAATGGAAAAACAGGAATAACACTGTATGAAATCAGTCTTCATCAGCCTTGCTAGATGCAGTTGCAAAGATTCTGCTTGAAATCTATTTTAGGTTGGGCTTGTTGCGCTGGTGTTTGGAGTCAGAAGAAACCTCTGCATCGAAATTACCGGTGGACAATAGCAGCCGGGTGTACACTCTCTGACCCCCAGACACAGGTCTGTACGGCCATGGAGCTCGCAGTGCTTCTCACAGGGTGTGCCACACGGGGAATACACAAACGGCGCTTCACATTCTGAAAAAGCATGAAAAGATGAGTGTCAACATGGAAGTATAAAATCAAACAACTATATTTACCCTGAAACAAATTGTTGGCAAAATGCAATTAAGTTAGTTGTATATACTTTTTACACTACTAGTGCGACTATCAATATTGAATACATGCTCAAAAGATACATGCCATCTTAAGAAAACACTTCAATGAATTATGACTGTATATAGTACAGTACACATTGTACCGTGTACTTTGAAAGCTCACCATCACAGTGGCTGAGGCTGCATGGTTTGCTCTGTGTTTCAACAGGGGTGCACTGCTGCCCCCTGGTGGCCGGGGTGACAGCTACACGGTAGCGCTGCTGCCTCTGAGACTCACATGAGCACGGAGACCAAACGCTCCAGGCTGACATGGGGCATTCTGCAAAAGGAAGCAAAAGCTTTGACTTTGACTCATCTATTAACAACAACTTGCACTGTACTTCCAACTAATATTACGTCATGCTGCAGAGTGGAACATGCGGTTTGCACTCCTGCCTGACAGTTAGTTCTGAGGTTTAGTTTTCCTGTTCGTTTTATTTTTTTAACCAGAGTGGTCATCAAATAATATTAAAAAAATAGATCAGATTTCAATAAAACCGTGATGCCGAATTGATGAGTAAATGTTGCTACAAAGACGCTACATGTCAACATGAGCACCTGGACATGGCTGTTTGAAACATAGCTGATTCTCTTCTTGCTTCATCTCGGCTTCAATCTCAGCAGGACACGCTGCAGTTCCTCCCTTTCCGCAGACGCACACCCGACGCCGCACCACAGTCCCCGCCCCGCAACTGCGGGAACATGGTGACCACGGCGACCAGGGGCAAAGGTCATCTGAGAATGGTAAGCAAGGGATCAAGAACCGTAATTACACTCAAATAGCACATTTGAGGGAACTACAGACCCAGACAGGGAGCAGCGTGACATTCTTGGTTCTGTCTCTCCGGACCATCACAGTGTGAGCCATTGTTACGAGGTGGCGGGTTGATACAGGCTCGGGTTTGAACTTGTGTTCCTTGTCCACAGGTCTCTGAGCAGTCAGACCACACTGACCACGGAGTCCAGCCACCGTCCACTGGAATTAACAAAGAAATGACATGAACAACTGTCCAACTGTTGAGAAGATGTGTCCCTGCAAATCACACACTTCAATTAACAGACTGATTATAAGTTATGTTTCTTCAAATTTAACCAAACGGGCATAAGATAAATAGGCCCGCCCAAATAGCTTAACTGTACTGAATATTATTCAAGTAAATATGACCTACCTCTACAATCGATGTCTTGGCAGTAATCTCCCTCTGGAGTGCATGTGCTAGAATGTAAATAGCGGATGTTCAACTTTCTTGCTCATGTTCAATAAATGTAATGTTTTTGTTTTTTTTAGACATATCTCTCTCTCTCTCTCTCTCTCACCATTGTTTACACGAACCCAAAAGCCAGGTGTCTCCCACATGTAGCTCCTGGTCATCATGGAAACAAAGAGGAGGGCAGGGCCCTGGCTCACAGGGTTTATGATTGACTTCCTCAAATTGACAATCTGTTCCCTCGGTTTCTGAGATGAGAGATCTGAGACACAGCATTTCAATCATGCGTTACGGTCACACAGACACGAAACAAACAAAATAAGTTGTGTCGATGAGAAATGGGGCGAGAAGTTAAAAAATGGTCTCGAGTGTCAATATTTTAGTGAATGTCTAATTGGTTCTGATTTGGACATTGTCACTTTGGAATGTGCGCAAATGTACAATCGTGAGCAAAGGTTTTGTGGGATGGAACCTCATTTATAGCTTCCTGGTATATCACTATGACCTTAACCTAGATATAATGATTTAGTTGACTGCAGTGTACCTGTATCGGGTTCTCCGTCCGTGACCACAAGTAACGCTACATGATGCCCAATTGGACCAAGAGCTCCAAGTGCATGTGGCCTGGCAGCTGTGATTGGTGCAGACCAACTGCCCATTGGTGCAGCTGCAGTTGTTGCAGTCGATCTGATGCCCGCTGCCAGCAGCCCAAATTTGGCCCTGCGAGTCCACGCAGTCACACTGCCACAGATGCACACACGCTCCATCCTGCTGCAACTGTCCTGGATGCACAGTGAGTGATCGACGTTGACCAATTTGGATGAAAGTGGACGATCTATCGGGGAACGCCCCTGTAGTCGTACCAATTGGAATTTGACCAACAAAACAAGCATTTCTAGCACGCGAAAGTGCTTGGATAAAATGCTGCTTCCGAGAGTGAAACGACATCATGCACAAGCTTAAAAAAATAAAATCATTTCAGAACCTTTAGGGCAGCGACATCCGGGTTGACATTCAGTGTTGGTCTGGCACTCAATGCCTTGCTGGAGGTCAGCGCAGCGCTGCGGACACTCGTTGGCACAAGACACGACCTCCTGTCCCGGCGGGCATCCTTGTTCATCTGACAAAGACAAAAACAGAAGGTCGAGAATGTTGCCAAAATGCTCCAAGCATTTTCAATTCACATAATGTGCCCCAAAGACATTTCAGAAAAAAAAAAGAACGTACTGGAGGAATGCACCCAATTTCTCGACAATAATGAGCTTGTTCTCAGATAACGCGTCGTGACATATGCAAGGTCTGTGTGTATTTATGAATATTTTGTTCATCTCACTCACCGCAGGGTTTAGTGTTGCATGGTTTGACCTGGTTTTTCTCTCCTTGGCACTTCTTTCCTCCGTTCTTGGGTGGAGGGCTGGAGCAGGAGCGGGTGCGTATGGAGCGGCCGCCCCCGCAGAGTTTATCGCAGCGGGACCACGGACTCCAACGGGACCAGCTCGCATCCACTGTAGATATGAACAATACACACAGACATGCTGTGAATGTTGCTTCATTAAATGCTTTCTTTTCTAATGACTTTCATCAATTTTCTCTGGAGCCAGAATCTTTTGCGGGCCGAAATTTGTGGCGAGGATCTGAATAAAGGCGCACCTAGAAATGAGTTGCCATCGCCGTCATGGTGGCTTCAAAAGAGCCATCTACCCTGCAGAGCATTGAGAAAGAATATTGAATGTCGGACTGTTGACTGTCTCACCACGGCAGGGCCTTATGTTACAAAAGCGGCGCTCTATATTTCCTCCCAAGATGTCGTCACACCAGAAGCCATTGGGCCCAGGGCCCAGGAAGGTTCGGATCCTCTGCTGCTGGCCCACGCCGCAGGAACGGGAACAGGAACCCCACGTCCCCCAATCCGTCCAGGTACAGTTCCTCTCCTCGCAATCGTCCCCAATGCAGAGCTCCTCACCGTCTGAGTCTGGGACAGAGGGAAAATGAATACTGTAGTTTTTTGTTTTTTTTCTCGCTCCAAGTTGGTCACAGGATCCATGTATGTCGTATCCATCCATTCTCAACATTGCTTATCCTGAACAGGGTCGCGGGGAGTTGCTGGAACCTATCTCAGCTGACTCTGGATGAAAGGGAGGCTACACCCTGAACTGGTCGCCAGTCAGTCGCAGGGCATATATAGAGACCAATGACCATTCACACCCAGTGGGAAGCGATCCCACGCTGCCCGCACACCAGTCCGGCGAGTGTACCACTACACCATCAGCGACTTTGTTGGATCAATGTTCACCAAACGCCATTGTTGGACCATCAAACCATGCAGCTTGATGAGCCAAATGCAAAACAACAAGAGGATGTGTTGTCTGAAATGAAAAAGTACATACCTGGGCACTGGGGGAGGTTGCAAGCTTTGTCTTGATGGGAGGCCCCAAAGCACGGGGGTTTCATGCACTGACGATAACGGGACTTCATAGCTGGAGAGCGAGCATCACTGCATGTTTTAGTACATGGACTCCATGTTGACCAGCCAGTGAAACCAGCATCCTCATCTATGGAATAAAGAAGTTGGGGTGTGTGTCTGAAGGAAGCATGTGAAATGTGTCAATCATATTTCCATTTACCTGGCAGGGTGGGTTCTTCTGTGGGACCAACAACTGTCAACAACATTAATCCAGCCATCAACACAAACAAAAAAAAATTCACTGGCAAATTATTGTGTTTTAAAGAAAAATGTCTGTTTACAACCTCTTACCTGGGCAGTCAGGGGCCTGACAGTAGGTGCTTTCAATGTATGGCCCGATGCAACCTTTCCCTCCATGTGCTGGAGCAGGTTGGGTGCAGCCTCTGGTGCGGGTTTTCAACCCAAGACCGCCACAGGACAGCGAGCATGAGCTCCAGGAGCCCCAAGGTGACAGACCGCCGTCAACAGGACAGTGCTCCAACGAACAGTTCCATTTGCCGTGCTCACAGACACTACAAAAGGAGAGGGGTGATTTTTTTTTTGTTTGTTTTTTTTAATGTTGGCATTTTGAGGTGAAACAGAACACACAGCCAGGTAAGGGGGTGCAACCCAAATTGTCGACTCACCATGAGCTGCAGTCATGAATCAGTGTGTCTCCAGGCTGGAGCTCTACACCTTCTGAGATGTTATGAAGGAGCAGAGTTGAGACTGGTGTGATGGAGACACTCTGGAGCGATGCTAGAAACTCCTCATCGACTAAACAGGGACACTCCTGAGATCACAACATGCATTTTAGCATACTCGAAGCAAAATACTCCGGCACATGCTTTTGGGAATAGGAAAGGAACCCACATGCCGGCAGACGCCGTTATGTTGGAAAGTGTGCAGGGGGCAGTGACAGCCTTCCTCACAGCCATCGGTGTAGCAGCCCTCCCTGCCGCTGACCTGGTCACAGCTAAAAGGGCAGCCCTCCCCTCGCTCACACTCCCTGTACAGCCTGCCTGGGGGGCAGCCCGCTTCTGCTCAACAAAAACGTTTGCACAGCTTTGTAAAATCAGATCAAAGGGCAGGGATGCTTCCCAAAATGACTTAGCAATCAACATTTTCAAAAATATTCACCCATTAATTTTATATCGCCCATCCTATTCCGAGTCACAGTTGAATTTGAGAGAAACAACCATGAAGACATGACACATAACATTAGCCCAGATAATATTTAACCCTCTGGGTTCCGTTCTGGCCTTTTGTGTCCATTTTGGAACAATTTTGACGCATATGTAAAAGTTCCCAACCATCCCAATCAAGTGTCCAGTGATTCAACGTTGCGTGGACTTACCAAGGCAGACCTCCGTATTGCAAGTCTTGCTCTGGCGGCTGATGCCACTGCAGCCCGATGAGCCGCACATTCGGAATCGAGACTGCTGGCCGCCACCGCAACTGACAGAGCATACCGACCATTGAGACCAGGGTCGCCAAGGGCCCACCGTGTCTAGGGTCAAGACAAAATGATACATTCTCATCAGTGTTTCTGAAAGAAGCAGCATACATTTCTGTGAATCAGTAAACTGCATGGGCAGGAATCCGGTTTCAAGAAAGTAACAAGCTGACATCATATTTAATTTTACAAAGTGGGTGAAAAGCGAAAACCATCTGCTGCACAAGCTGCAGGCACGAATACCTGTGCACAAATGTGTGTTGCAGTCTCTCTGCTGTTCACCAATTCCCAGGCAACCTCTCCCTCCACTCTGAGGAGATGGATTATCACACTGGCGTCTCCTGAAGTGAACTCCTCCTCCGCAGGAAACTGAACACGAAGACCAAATTGCCCATTGGCCCCAGCCGCCGTCCACATAGCAGCCGGGGAGTGGGTGACAGTGCAAAACCCCAGCTTGGCAGGAACTGAGGTGAAAAATGACAAAACCTAAATCCATTCATTGACTGTAACACTCTTAAAAACTCCACACTGGAGGGCATGAATCTTAGAACTGACAGGTCAACGTGCTCACCACTACACGAGAAATGTATGTAAAATGATCCAAACCAATTTTTGCAGTCCATGATGATTTCTTCTCCTTGACTTGCAAACTGCCACTCAGTCTCGCCGGGTCTGGAATCTAAACGACCTCAGTGGAGAAAAAAAAGTGAGGAATTTTGCTAAAGTTACACTTAAAACACTTCAATTTTCAGAATTTTTTATAAAGGACCTCTCACCGGCAGCAGAGATGTTTTCGTATTTGCAGCGACACTCCTCTCTGGTTACACACACGCCGTCCTGCAGGACCATGTCACCGGGGCAACCGCAGGTCTTGCTGCATCCTGGCGAGTCCAGGCACTCCGTGTCGCCATGGAGATCAGAACAGGAGCGAGGGCAGGGTTTGCCACAGGGCCATTCTTCCTGGCCTCCACCGCATTCTGCAAAAGGAAATACGGCATCCTATAAACTTCATCATTGAGTTTATGACACTCATTTCTGGGAATAACTGCAAACTGGACCATGATGAAAAAATGTGTTTGAGGTTGTCAGCCTTCAAGAAATCTTATCATTCAGATGCTTTGAAGAAATAAAAACCCGACCTGAGCACACAGTCATGTTGTCATGGCAACCACGACTCTGCATGCTCTCTCCGAGGCAGGGCAGACCACCAAATCGAGCAGGAGGGCTGTTACAGTCTCTGGTGCGATTGGAGAACCCGTCACACCCGTCGCACGCTGACCATGCTGACCAGGAACTCCAAGAACCGTGCACTATATCATAACGGCATTGAGAACAAGGAAGAAGCACAACGGGTTTAAAATGAGTTAGCAGACAGGATATTCCACCCTAGTAAACAAAAGAGCCAATCCTGCCTGGACAGAAGGTGATGACGGGACAGGGCTGTCTCTGGATTTGCGCGCCAACGCCATTGTGTATTTCCTGTTCTCCGGGACAAGGCTGCCCGCCAGCTTTAGGTTCCGGACAGCCACAGCTTCTGTAACGGGATACTGACTCTGCCCCGCAGGTCCTGGAGCATGGAGTCCACGTGGACCAGTCACACCAGCTGCCTGATACTGGAAACACAGAGAAACGCTGATGAATCTACAGCCAGCTCAAGTTGCTGAAGACACAGAGATCGGTACAAAGGCGATTTGCGTCCGACTCACCTGGGCAAGGGTTTTGCGAGCAGTTAAGCTTCCCTCCTTCACAAGTGCTGGAAAAAAAAAATGGAGAGCCAACATTCATTATGAAGGACTTCATTTTGTTCATCACCGCACGTGCGTGAATGCCGCCAACCAGTTGTTACAGCCATCAGGAGCCGCAATCACGTTTCCGGGCTCGAGCCGGCGTCCAGTTGTAAGGTCAAGGCAGGGGCATTCTTCGTGCTCCAAACAGACCGTTCCATTCGCTGACAAAACCTTTCCCTCGGTACAGTAGCACCCTGGCTCACAAAGCCACTCGCAATGCTGTTTAAGGGGAAAAACGCACCTCTAATAATATCCAAAATGTTTTCTGAGCCGGGAAAACAATAAGATGTGTTGACTGGAGGCCAACGATTCAGCAGATTTAGAGTGTTACATACAGCCAGGTCATCACAGGAGCGCGGGCAGGATGGTCCACAACTACTGAATGCCGTGCCTGGGACCTTGGAGCATGGCGCCACTGAAATCCCACCATGTTTGTTCCAATAGTGTTGTCATACAAATGTTATTTAAAAACGCATGACGATAAAACACACGCTGACCTGGACAGTGGGCAGTGTTACAGGCTTTGAGCTCAGATCCAAGCCCCTCACAGTAATTTCCTTCTCCTTCAGGGGTGGGACTGTCACAGTATCTCCTTCGGCTCTGAACGCCCCCGCCACATGACTTCGTACACTGCGTCCAGTTACTCCAAGAACCCCAACCGCCGTCACCTTGAAGGAGCCAAACGCATCACAATGACATTTTGGTGATAACTCTTTCTTGTACACTCCTCACAAAGTCATTGATAGTCAGTTATCAAAAGAGCGGATCATTCATGGCAGCACTGACTCACGATCACACGGTGCGGTGACACAGACTTTGTCCTCACGGTTTGGCCCCAGACATGGCAGGCCATTGCCGGAGCGCTGAGGGCTAGAGCAGAACCGATATCGGGACAGGAGACCTGCCCCGCACGACACTGAACAGTGACCCCAAGGGGTCCACAGTGACCACTGGCCATCAGCTAGGTTAAAAAAAAAAAGATTCAACAACGACAGGAGGATCAATCAATACACTACAAATAACTTGAAATAATGGAATTATCGTAATAATAATAATGGGATAATGTACGCAGAAATAAAAAAAAATTTACCATTGCATCTGGCTTGGGAACAGTTTACAAGTCTTCCTGCTTCACACGTACTGAAATATGGGCATACGAGTTAAAGTCAGAAACGCATGCAGGAAATGTTTGCATTTACTTGCCAGTTTTTGCAGCCAGAAAAAATAATGTCTCCTGGTTTGTGCTGCTCTCCATCAACGTCGCACCGACAATCAGACTCCTGGATGCATTCGCCATCCTGGGTACCGGCATTCAAATGCATTTACAAAGATAACGTACTTGGCATTGTTTTTATTTCCGAACAGCCGAGACACTGACCTGCTGGAAAGTTCCAGTAGGACACCGGCAGCCTGGCGTGCAGTTCCGACTGAGTTCCATCGTCAGGTCTGAACATGACACTGCTCCTGTCACACACTGTTTCCATTCCTGCCCCGGCGGACACACTTTGCTATCCCCTGAAACAGGAATGAGTACAAGGGAACAAATGAATAACCACTTTGCATCACTGAAACGAAGTGCAGAAAGTGCACCAATTGAATGAATGCTGACAAAATGTCACCTACTGGTGGATAGAAAAAGTCTACACATCCCTGTTGAAATACACTTTGACGAAAGCCTCATTTCGAGGTGCAAGTGTGTGTGTGTGTGTGTGTGTGTGTGTGTGTGTGTGTGTGTGTGTGTGTGTGTGTGTGTGTGTGTGTGTGTCATACCACATGGCTGCAGATTACAGGCACTGAACTGTTGTGCTGTGCCGTGGATTCTGATAGGCCCACTGGTTCTGGTCCTGTAACCTCCTCCACATGTCACTGAGCATTCTGACCACTCACTCCATGGTTCTCTGACACCTAGTACATATCGTATCATCAAGCCATCACTTACATGACTTGGCAAGGGCTGGATTCTCACTTACAAGCACACGCATGAAACAAAAAGCGACATTATGTGCAAAATATTTCTTCACCAAAACATGGCTCAATGCTGCATGTGTCCACCCCAACTCTGGAGCCTTCACAGGGACGACCCCCGAACTCTGGTGGGGGATTGGTTCCCGAGCGGTAACGCCTTCTCACGCCGACATCACATGTTCGACTGCAGGAGCTCCACTGAGTCCAGCTGCTCCAACCGCAGTCCACTACGAGGCACAGTCACTCAGGACAATGACCAATTACATTACAGAATAGGACAGAGAATGGCCTTATGGAAAGTTGTGTAAGCATGTATTTAATATTATTGATAGTCCTTCAAATTTTGAGGTTCTTTTTCTCGGGCCAAGTCACATTTGTTCGGCCACGTCTTGTACATTCAACAATAAAGCCACTCACCAGGACATGACGTCGTTCCACATGACATTTCTCCATTGGTGCATGTGCTGTTGAAGACAAACAATCCAGGCCAATCAGTCAACTGAATCAATGTCAGATTTTGATGATGATGCGGCAGCGTTTGACGAATACCAGTTGTTGCAGGCATCTATGGGAAGGGTTGCCCCAGCCGGGTATTGCTCCCCCCGATGGTAACACGGGCATTGGGACAAAGGCACGCAGCTGCCATTGAGCAAGTACAAGCCCAGTGCGCAGTAGCAGCCATCGTAACAGGCAGTGGCACACTGCACCTCGGCGGAGGTCATGTCCATACAGACTCGTGGGCATGGGCCTCCGTGATCCTCACATTCACCTGCGGTCATGTACATCATACCTTCTGGGCAAAGACCTGCACGCAAAAGAGAGGACATGATGCCTGCGTAAGACCACCATACACCACAGCATGGTCCTATTGAGGACTTGGAACAAGGTAACATCATACCTGAGCAAGGGTGGGCATTACAGTCTGCTGTCTGAATGTGCGGGCCGGGACAGCTTCTGCCCCCATGTTGCGGTGGGGGCGAAGTGCAGAATCGCTCTCGTGTTTGGACGCCAGAATTACACTCCGATGAGCAGAGAGACCACGCAGACCACGCAGACCAGCCACCATCCACTAGAATTTCAACACAATGAGCTTTTCATCGGTTGACTCTCGTGAGAAACGAACGCTCATACCTGCACAGTGTACGATGTTGCACGGCTCCTGCTCTGCGTTGTCTCCACCACAGATCGACTGAGCGTCAGAGTGGTTGCAGCTTCGGAATCGTTGCCTGATTCCTACATCGTCTGCGTGATGGAAACATGTCTTACTGCATTCGGACCAGCTGGTCCATTTACTCCAATTTCCAACGTGTTCGTCTGAAAAAACAAAGATTTATAGAGTATATGAATTCAAGTTTTTGATGCATTGGGAAATGATTGATCCGAACAAAAAGGCTGGATTCAACAAAAGGCACTCGCGCCCTTTAAGTCAAGTGTGAATGTGGGCGAATGACGAAAGTGTACCAGTGTCGCAGGGGATGGAGCAGCGCTGGACTTCAGCGGAGTCTCCTGGGCAGAGATGTCCTCTGAGGGATCCTGTCTGATTCACTGGAGACCTACCACAACAAGTATGTTGTAAACCTCAACTTGAAAACCTCCAAATGCATCAAAGTCAACAGGCAATAATCTCTGACAACTCTTCACCTGAAGCGCTGTTGGAGCCCAAGCCCACAGGTGACATCGCACGGTGACCATGACGACCAGGCTGACCACTGACAGGTTGTAGCGCAAGTGGAGGAGTTACAGATGACTTGCCCATCCTGGCACATACTTTTGGAGACAAATATACACTTGTGCACAATTCACTGGTGTCAAATATGCCACACAATGTGTCAAATAGTCTGAAGCAGCTATGAAACAACAAACATTCAGACGTGTTTCGGAGCAAAAATCTGGGAGTGATTGAGGCCACCCTCAAAGAGGGTTAGAATGGCTTTTGAAACCACAACATGGCAGCAAAGTACGTTTTTTTTTTCGATTAGACAAGGCTATGGCCTGACCAAATTAAACTCCTTCCTTATGTCGATATAATTCCCTGGCAGCAAGATGGCGCTAAGGCAATATTTTTATCGCAGACGTCAAACCAGCAAATACAGCACGTATTTTTTTCAGCAAATAATGGGGGATGGTTTAAGAAAACAAAGCAGCTAATTCTTAATTAGACAAAGCCAGCCTGTAATTCACTTTAAATGACCATATATCAGGCCTAACATCATTGTAAAGAGAATTACATTCACCAGCTGAAAAAAAAACTGCACAATCTAATGAGTCTAGTGAAGATCTCTCACAGAAAAAAAAATCATTTTCAGTGGTGTCAAAAGTGTTTTAAATCTTAAATTTATCAGACACCTCTCTGTATGATGCTTTGAATGCAAAATACAACTACAAGAGTCAACATTTTTATGTTTTATTTTTACAATCATCACATAATCTTTGTGAACCAAATGTACTGAAACATTTATTTGTGAGGTGATGACTGTTTTTAACAATGCTTCAGTTATGAAGACCAGGAATAGCTTAAACAAAAGTGCAAGATGAACAAAAAAAAAAGAACTAAATCTCACCATGTAGTGCAATGGTCCCTGCTGATTGTTTGTCCTGGCTGCAGGTTTTGGCCGTTCCAGTGACAGACACATTGGCTTGCACTCACACACTGTCCTCCCTGTAGGTACATTCCATTGGGACAGCGGCAGCCTGGGAGGGGGGTGGGGGT
>NW_017805409.1:219593-227670 GCF_001891065.2 Hippocampus comes
TGGGGTGGGGGGGGGGGATAAGTCTATACCTAAATCTGTATTTCATTTCGGATTTGATGGGGAGATCAACACTGGCATTGAGTCAGCACCGAAACCCTCACCTCGAGTTACTGGTACATTGCGCTTGCACATTTTTAGCAAGACTCAAATGACGATAACCACAGTACCCACGACCCTCATGTGGACGACGTAACGCCCACGTCAAGTACAACACATCTGGGCATTGAATGAACCACTCAAGGAAGTGCATGGTGTGTTTGCGGACCAACCTGGTTTGCATTCTTCAGTGCAGTTGTTGGTGAAGCTAAGATGTGAGCATATTGGAGGACAAGGCTCGAATCTCCCGCTCAGACAGTCTGCCTCGGACACGAGCACCATACCATTGACACAACCTGGAGAAATATTTTTTAACAAATAATCAGAATGAGATTTCAGCTCAGACTCGTCACAGGTGCAGGTTTCTGCCGGAACCTGTGTATTTGAATGCGTAGTACACTGATAAATCTAAAACCTGTTTTCGTAGGTTGGGGTCAAATATGATGTGGAAAATATTGTTTGTTGGAGAATTAGTCACCCGTCTGTGTTCCCGTGTCTTTGGTGCAGGGTTGACTGTTGCAGCTCTGACTCTGCTGGCTCATGCCCTCGCAGTCCCTGCCGTCATTTTTCGGGGCAGGCGCAGAACAGGTTCTCCTCCTTTGCCTGACGCCCCCTCCACACTCAACGTCACACTCGGACCATTCTGTCCACTCTGACCAATGACCATCGACTACAAGAGGTGAAAATAGACCAGTGACTGTATGTGAGGCCTAAGCCCCGGCACACTATTGAGCACTGTTAAAAACCTGGGCACGGTCGTGGGAAGCAGGCGCGACTGTCAAATTGGGCCCCACTGCAGGATCCTCCAGGTAGCGCTTCCCTCACAACGTCTCTCTGTCGAAAGAGCGAGCCCACACCGCAGGACACGCTGCACAAACTCCATGAGGTCCACTGGGACATGATGCACTCAACTGGAGGATGAAAACATATCATGTGTCACTTCCGTGTCACTTCTTCATCGTGAATGTGATATGAACAGAATGTATTTTTCATACTGCAGTCTTTTTCATCGGAACCGTCCACACAGTCCTTCTGCAGATCACATTTGCGGTCCAGGTGAACGCATTCGCCGCTATTACAGGAGAACTGCTTGGGTGAGCAGGGGCTCGGCACGGGCGGGCGCTGGCTAGGCACCGGACTTACTAAGGAACCTAATTAGTCAGTGGGGTGAAAAGAATGCCATTTATCAAATTTTCACTTCGAAAATGTATTTGGTAGCATTTTTTTTTTCTGGGTTACTCATGTGTACCACAGCGCTCTTCATCGGACCCGTCCAAACAGTCCCACCTGCCGTCACACACCCGTGCCGAGTCGACACAGCCAAATGAGCGGCATGCAAACTGGCCTTCCACGCAAAGCACTCTGGGCGAGCCCCCATCATGGGGGGGTGTGGTGATCCACTGAGCTGTAAAATAGAGTGCCTGTTCAGTCAAAGCCACGTTGAATCATGGAACCAGAACGAGCGAGCAACATTGTTTGGTGTCACTCACGCTTTGTGGTTTGTAGGCCAGGTACTCCAGGCTGGTGCGATGGAGTGAAGTGCAGTCCAGGCTGGCCAGTAGTCACTTCTAGTGGGGAAGAAAAAAATCTATACTGTATTATTTTCATAAATCTTGATCTGATCGTGTTTTTAAAGAGCATGTATGTATATGAATAATTAACAACCAGCTCTACAGCACGCTCAGCGTCATGTTCATACAAACACGTTTGTTTCAGCCATTCATACCAATATGCGTAGTGGTGGCTTTCCAAAGTCCAGGTTGTCCTGTGACTCCAGCTGTAGCCACACCGGGCAGACCACCTCGTGGCTTGGTGGTTTGGAGGCCTGGCGCACCTGTTGTCATGTCACCATGGAAGCCTGGTCGACCGGTGGGACTAGTTTGGTTCTGTAAACCTGGAATGCCTGTGTAGAAAGAAGATGATTGTGCTGTTCAGCTACTTCCAGAAATATACTCACTTATGAGTAGCGTATAATGGAGTATCCATGAGTTTTCTCACCACAATTCATTTCATCTGTATGATCCTTGCAGTCCAGTCGCCCATCACAAACCACAGCAATGGGAACACATTGCTCACTCTGCTGGCAGGCGAACTGGCCTGGTTGACAGTGTTTCAGTGTAATTTTCCTACCACCAGAGGGAGAGGTAACACTGCTGGGCGTCACTAGCTCATCTGCAATACAAACAAAAAAAAAAAAAAATGTCACACCTTGCAACAGCTCAATTTGAAAAACTCTTTTTCAACGGAGAAGAAGAAAATGAAACTCATCACCTCCTCTGCAGCCGAGGATCTCAACACGTAGGTTGAATGTGTGTCTGAACTCCACGGGAATGATGCGCAGGTAGCGAGCCCGGACAAGCCTACCGAGCCAGCGGGTCACAGGGGTCCGACCCACCATCCGTACTTCGAACACCTACACCATAACAATAAAAAGACCATAAACATCAAAAAATCTTTATTGTATATTAATCACAATCTACACCGGTATGCCAGTTAGTTCTATTCATCCAACACAAAAGTCATTCCTGCACAAAAAGTGAAGACAAAGTAATATTAGGCTGTTCAAAAATAATGAAGATGAATGTTCCTTAATGTTTTGACTTTGAGTTACTATGCAGGATTCCCATTGCATTTGTGTGTATGGAAATAGAAGTTATTACAAGTGCTCCGAAAAATTCACTTTTCTGTTCTTTTTCAATTTGTGGATGTTTTAAATAACTTATTGTCCACTGCAAACCCTACTTCATAGAAAAATGTTGTTTTGGTGAGATCTTGTGCCATCTTGATGTCAGTACCTTAGCAGGACTACCGGGCTTGCCATCCTGTGTATAGTTGGTGAAGAGGCTGCCATGCAGGGCAAAGGCTAATCTGTATTTCGTGAGGTAACCCCACATGCGCTCACTGCCTTGCATCACAACCCCTGAAACCCACGTGGGCTCTAGGAAATCGACCTGGAAGTACGGTTGGAGGTCTGTAGGCAAGGGGCTCCATCCAGGCTCCATAACTTGACTGCAAACACCATGGACAAATGTTTCAGTGTATCTTTTCATTCATGATTTAAAAAAAAAAAAAAACGCTGGTAAGGGTATTTTTGCAGCACATTGAAGTAACTAGCCAAAATTTTCACTCACACATTGGGAATGATATTCAATCGACCGGCATCAGCGGGGTTGTTTTCACGATAGGAGGATGAGGTCAGCTGACCATAACGAATGCTTCCATCCTCCAGTCCGAGTGCAGAGGAGCAAATGCCTACAAGGATATGTCCATACAGCATGTGTAATACATTAAAACACAAGGGGGCAGCGGACATGGTTTGACAATTACAGTATTCTCCAACTAATTTCTAGCCTAAGTTGCACAAGAACTTACCACGATATCCAGTGCCACCATCCTGTAAATGTATTAAAAAGTGTATAAAGTTCACATTGACACATTCAAACTCCTAATTATACTGTATATACCTTTGAAAATATCCAGCAAAGGACCGAGAGGCAGTGTCAGAGAACACGAAAAGCAACAGAAACTTTGATAAATCTACTTACTGTTGGTGATATTGCAGGGATCCTGGAAGGGGTTCTGATCGGGGCAGCGGTGGGTGTGTATGGTCTGAGGATATGTGTAAATGCATTTGTATTGCATATCAGAAGGGGCTGAACTCAAGAAAATATGAATTACAACATTTTGTTGCAATTTAATGACCTCACCTGTCAGACTGCGCCGTGACGTTCTCAGGCAGGTGACATTCACTTTCATCATCTCCTCTGGGACAGTGAGGAATCCCATCGCAACGTTTTCCTGTGTCGATACAGCCCCCTGGTGGAAGGCATAAGTACTGACCACCCAGACAGCTCCGAGGACTTGTCGGGTAGGTCTGTGTGCCTGGAATAATAAGGCCAGTGCGCATATGTCAAAGTGATATAAAAAAACAAATGAACAAATTAGATAAAAATCTCACCACAGTACATCTCATCCGAGCCGTCACCACAATCATCGACCCCATCGCAGATAACTCCTGACGGGCCGGCTGGTACACAGCGTCCATTTTTGCACTGGAGTTCTTTTTCTCTGCAGCCACCCATTGGCGAGACGGTCCAAGTCGGTGTGGGTACGGTTGACCAGCGATACCCTGAACCAGACAAGAACAAAGAGTTTTTCATTGAATACGGAGCACGCAATATATACTGGATATAGACAGCATCAACTAACCATGTTCACATCCCATAATTTCAAGACGAAGATAGATGCCATTATGGAAATCATGTGGTAGCAGGCGGACAAACTGAGCCGACACCATCCGGTCCAATTTGATCTCAGCAACCCCTCCCTCATTGTGATTACCATGAAAAACCTGCAGCAAGAATTGGGCAAATGACTTTGAACATATCAACCCAACAACAATGTGATGACCAGACCTTAGCTCTGGGCTGCGCGTCAGTCACAAGCTCTTTGTAGATGTACCACAGTTTTGCATCTCGGCTAAACTGCAGATATAAGCTGGAAACGTATGTGTCAAACACACCACCCCCTTGGGTAAGTACCCCTGGAGAAAGGAACAGAAGGTTTCGCTTCACAAATTCAGTGTTACATTGTGAAACGAGCATGGCCAGGTCTAAAAGTGTACCCGTGATGTTGTATTCTTTCAGTAGGTCAATCTGTATGTAGGGGCTTTGTGCGTTGCTACTGTGCCCCTCGCGGCTGCGCTGTGGTAGATCCTTATATTCTTCTGGTTCTGGACTCCAGCCCTGCATATGAAGCATGGCAAAAAGAACGGCATTATACAGAAAGAACAGAAACACGTGCCCCTATATTCTGCAGGACAAGACTGCTGCTCATTATCTATCTTGCATTCATACAAGTACATCATAGTAATTGTGTGCAACAGGGTGAGTTGTCAGAATAACTCATAAAACATAACCTGAACCAAATCATTAAAAAAAAGAGCATATGAATAATATTCCTGATCTATTGTACCTGAAGGTCTGTGTGGGGGTCCCAGCCATGAAGGCGAGCTGCCTCAGGGGGATGACCGGTTTGTTGAGATGAGGCATGGAAACTGGAAGCCGGTAGAAACTGAACGCCCAAAGGAAACCAGCACTCCTCTGTAGAAGAAGATTGAAAAATATCATTGCACTACACCTATTACAACGGGATGGTGCCATAAACATTCTCGTGAAACTGCCTGATGATGCAATCATAAGTCACTGACCGCCAGGGGGGAGTGGGTAGGTGGGCACCAAGGGAGCGATGTCCTTTCCTGGCTCGGAAGTCACAGGGGAGGGGCTGAGTGTCACTGCGGAACTTTTATTGCTCGCTGTGCAGAACATTGAATATAACACAAGATCAATGAGGAAAAGGCAGCAACAACAAAACATACAAGATTCGCAAAAAGACAAAGTGGCAAGATGAGCTTTCGGTTAAAATTTCAGGATAAATAGGAACAGAATAATAAAAATTTACCTTGACAGTAACAACATGTGTCACCCTCTCCGGGAACTAGACTCTGGCCCTGCATAAATTGAGAAGTACATAAATGACTCAGTTACTATAATTGGGAGGAAAAAAAATAGCATGGATAAACAGAGAAATTCCAATAAAATGACGCAAGTATATTTTAAGTCTTTTATTATGGTATATGTTGAATTAAGGTAATAGATTTGTCTATTACCTGTGGGCATCCGGTAACAGCATACGGGCAGTAGGGAGAGCACTGCACCGAGAGGTTGGGCAAACAATGACACAAGTGGCAATGGTCGGACCTCCACCTGTCCCCAACTGTGTGGGACTGACCTTGGTACTCGCACTCATCACAGGGGTCAGTCTGACATCTGTGGACACGCGGATGAAGAAAGTGCATGCGAGAAAGGCAAGTTCAAGAATTGAGGACTCTGATGTTCATCTACAATGCAAAATCAATGTACTTGCAAATGTTTGCTCTAAAATTAAGCAGGTATGACGAGGCAACAGACCGACGCGCTTTTCGATAGATGCCTCTGCAGGTTTTCGCATCTCCATGGTTGGGTGGGTTGTTTGGACTCCGGAATGACCACTGGACACTCTGCACACCACATGGCCCCAAACACTGGCCCCACTCTGACCATGACGACCAAGCTCAATGTACTAAAGGGGGATTGCATTAAAATAAAATAAAAAACAGAGGGGGCCAAGTCAAAATGATGAGTTGGTTTGTTGTTATGGAATAGGAAAGAAAACAAAACAAATGATTTTAAGACCAACCAGAGCAGTCCGGGTTGGGTTGGCATCGTCGAGGTCTTCCTCTCTCACAAACACAAATCTCACAGTCCACCTTCATCTGCTGTCCTGGCCTGTAGCGCACACCTGCCAGCTCACACACACACTCCTCTGGCAACACACATTGCTGTGTGTGGCTCATTACCCGCCCCTCTGGACACCAGCAGCCTGGAAAAAAAATACAACCTGTAAGATTCAATAAAAAAAATAAAAAAGAGATCCAGTGTGCCTATTATGGGCGACCTGAGAAGCAGGGTGCTGTGGGATCGCAGGTAGTCCCACTGCTGATGTGAGCGCAAGACACAGGGCAGGGGGAACAGTTGTGTCTCACCAGGCCTGTCGGACAGCTGCTGCTGGAACAGGCATCCTCCGAACAAGGCCCTGATGTAGAAGCAAGCAGATGATGTGAGGCTCAGTAATTGCTCTATCGCGAAGCTCCATACATGATGAAAGTTGGGCTTGCGGGTAGAATGTCAGGATGAAGATGCGCTCAAATCTTGGTGAACTTAATTTGATCTCTTACTAATTTCCAAGCTTAGGTTGGATGGTCCTGGGAGCTGGAAGCAATCTCGTCCTCCATTTTGAGGCAGGATGCAGTCTCTGTGTCGGATCTGCACTCCTCCACACTCGCTGGAACAGTTTGACCAGCTCACCCATGGAAGCCAGCGACCATCCACTGGTTAAGACGGAACATTTTCATTGCCAGAATCATTCGGCTTTCACAACTCACAAAACTAACTCCACATTCATACCAGGGCAAGTGGTGTTGAAGCACTGCTGCTTCTGGACCTCCTGACCCCGACAGTGGTGCAATATGTCTCCCGCGGGACAAGATCTGCGCCGGCTCATGGAGCCTGTACCACAGGTGGTGCTGCAGGGGGTCCAAGAACCCCAGGAGCCCCAACTTCGGCAACCCTGCTCATCAGTCGGACCCCCGTGCGGTGCCAGTGAGGAGTCTGGGCAGTCTGCCACACCATTGCACATCTGGATCGGAAGTCAATAAGGAGTTGGACAACATGTTGACATAAATCCTGCTGTCTTCTCTTTGAATAAATGGAGTGAGGGGTCAGGGGGCAGACATGAACCTACCATGTTGAAATTGATACAAGATCCATCCAGACAGGTGAATTCGGGACAGGAGACGGTGGTATTCCTATCGCCAGGGGGCGCTGGTGAGACGTATTTACCTGGACATCAGACATTTTACAGGTTGATGTTTTCTACCGTCGGCCTCGGACCGTGCTAAGAGTATCTTAGAACAACTCACCACACAGGAGCTCGTCATCACCCCGCGGACAGTCAGGGATACCGTTGCACACTCTTGACATGTTCACGCAGGTGCGATTGTCACATGAGAAGCTGCCGGGACATGGGGGGATCCGGACTGAGCCTAGAAGACAAACACAGTGATCAAAGTCGCCCTTTCCTCAAGTCAACCTTTACAATCAGATGACATTTGTCTCATGTTTGACTTACCGCAGTTGTCTATGCTCTCATCTGATGCGTCACGGCAGTCTGCGTTGCCGTCACACAGTTGCTGGTAACGCACGCATTGGTCGCCGCTCAGGCAGAGCACTTGGCCAGGACCGCAGAGTGAAGGGCACTGCTGCTCATCACTACCATCCAAACAGTCGGACTCGCCATCACAATGCCAAGTTTGGGGCACACACTGCCCACCAGTGGCACAGGCAAACTCATAGGACCAGCAACCTGTAGAGTGTGAGAAAAC
>NW_017805409.1:237576-251638 GCF_001891065.2 Hippocampus comes
ACGCTGCTGGCAGGCGAACTGGCCTGGTTGACAGTGTTTCAGTGTAATTTTCCTACCACCAGAGGGAGAGGTAACACTGCTGGGCGTCACTAGCTCATCTGCAATACAAACAAAAAAAAAAAATGTCACACCTTGCAACAGCTCAATTTGAAAAACTCTTTTTCAACGGAGAAGAAGAAAATGAAACTCATCACCTCCTCTGCAGCCGAGGATCTCAACACGTAGGTTGAATGTGTGTCTGAACTCCACGGGAATGATGCGCAGGTAGCGAGCCCGGACAAGCCTACCGAGCCAGCGGGTCACAGGGGTCCGACCCACCATCCGTACTTCGAACACCTACACCATAACAATAAAAAGACCATAAACATCAAAAAATCTTTATTGTATATTAATCACAATCTACACCGGTATGCCAGTTAGTTCTATTCATCCAACACAAAAGTCATTCCTGCACAAAAAGTG
Source organism: Hippocampus comes (assembly GCF_001891065.2). Taxonomy (NCBI): domain Eukaryota; kingdom Metazoa; phylum Chordata; class Actinopteri; order Syngnathiformes; family Syngnathidae; genus Hippocampus; species Hippocampus comes. The sequence continues at coordinate 238,039 of NW_017805409.1, forward strand.
AAGACAAAGTAATATTAGGCTGTTCAAAAATAATGAAGATGAATGTTCCTTAATGTTTTGACTTTGAGTTACTATGCAGGATTCCCATTGCATTTGTGTGTATGGAAATAGAAGTTATTACAAGTGCTCCGAAAAATTCACTTTTCTGTTCTTTTTCAATTTGTGGATGTTTTAAATAACTTATTGTCCACTGCAAACCCTACTTCATAGAAAAATGTTGTTTTGGTGAGATCTTGTGCCATCTTGATGTCAGTACCTTAGCAGGACTACCGGGCTTGCCATCCTGTGTATAGTTGGTGAAGAGGCTGCCATGCAGGGCAAAGGCTAATCTGTATTTCGTGAGGTAACCCCACATGCGCTCACTGCCTTGCATCACAACCCCTGAAACCCACGTGGGCTCTAGGAAATCGACCTGGAAGTACGGTTGGAGGTCTGTAGGCAAGGGGCTCCATCCAGGCTCCATAACTTGACTGCAAACACCATGGACAAATGTTTCAGTGTATCTTTTCATTCATGATTTAAAAAAAAAAAAAACGCTGGTAAGGGTATTTTTGCAGCACATTGAAGTAACTAGCCAAAATTTTCACTCACACATTGGGAATGATATTCAATCGACCGGCATCAGCGGGGTTGTTTTCACGATAGGAGGATGAGGTCAGCTGACCATAACGAATGCTTCCATCCTCCAGTCCGAGTGCAGAGGAGCAAATGCCTACAAGGATATGTCCATACAGCATGTGTAATACATTAAAACACAAGGGGGCAGCGGACATGGTTTGACAATTACAGTATTCTCCAACTAATTTCTAGCCTAAGTTGCACAAGAACTTACCACGATATCCAGTGCCACCATCCTGTAAATGTATTAAAAAGTGTATAAAGTTCACATTGACACATTCAAACTCCTAATTATACTGTATATACCTTTGAAAATATCCAGCAAAGGACCGAGAGGCAGTGTCAGAGAACACGAAAAGCAACAGAAACTTTGATAAATCTACTTACTGTTGGTGATATTGCAGGGATCCTGGAAGGGGTTCTGATCGGGGCAGCGGTGGGTGTGTATGGTCTGAGGATATGTGTAAATGCATTTGTATTGCATATCAGAAGGGGCTGAACTCAAGAAAATATGAATTACAACATTTTGTTGCAATTTAATGACCTCACCTGTCAGACTGCGCCGTGACGTTCTCAGGCAGGTGACATTCACTTTCATCATCTCCTCTGGGACAGTGAGGAATCCCATCGCAACGTTTTCCTGTGTCGATACAGCCCCCTGGTGGAAGGCATAAGTACTGACCACCCAGACAGCTCCGAGGACTTGTCGGGTAGGTCTGTGTGCCTGGAATAATAAGGCCAGTGCGCATATGTCAAAGTGATATAAAAAAACAAATGAACAAATTAGATAAAAATCTCACCACAGTACATCTCATCCGAGCCGTCACCACAATCATCGACCCCATCGCAGATAACTCCTGACGGGCCGGCTGGTACACAGCGTCCATTTTTGCACTGGAGTTCTTTTTCTCTGCAGCCACCCATTGGCGAGACGGTCCAAGTCGGTGTGGGTACGGTTGACCAGCGATACCCTGAACCAGACAAGAACAAAGAGTTTTTCATTGAATACGGAGCACGCAATATATACTGGATATAGACAGCATCAACTAACCATGTTCACATCCCATAATTTCAAGACGAAGATAGATGCCATTATGGAAATCATGTGGTAGCAGGCGGACAAACTGAGCCGACACCATCCGGTCCAATTTGATCTCAGCAACCCCTCCCTCATTGTGATTACCATGAAAAACCTGCAGCAAGAATTGGGCAAATGACTTTGAACATATCAACCCAACAACAATGTGATGACCAGACCTTAGCTCTGGGCTGCGCGTCAGTCACAAGCTCTTTGTAGATGTACCACAGTTTTGCATCTCGGCTAAACTGCAGATATAAGCTGGAAACGTATGTGTCAAACACACCACCCCCTTGGGTAAGTACCCCTGGAGAAAGGAACAGAAGGTTTCGCTTCACAAATTCAGTGTTACATTGTGAAACGAGCATGGCCAGGTCTAAAAGTGTACCCGTGATGTTGTATTCTTTCAGTAGGTCAATCTGTATGTAGGGGCTTTGTGCGTTGCTACTGTGCCCCTCGCGGCTGCGCTGTGGTAGATCCTTATATTCTTCTGGTTCTGGACTCCAGCCCTGCATATGAAGCATGGCAAAAAGAACGGCATTATACAGAAAGAACAGAAACACGTGCCCCTATATTCTGCAGGACAAGACTGCTGCTCATTATCTATCTTGCATTCATACAAGTACATCATAGTAATTGTGGGCAACAGGGTGAGTTGTCAGAATAACTCATAAAACATAACCTGAACCAAATCATTAAAAAAAAGAGCATATGAATAATATTCCTGATCTATTGTACCTGAAGGTCTGTGTGGGGGTCCCAGCCATGAAGGCGAGCTGCCTCAGGGGGATGACCGGTTTGTTGAGATGAGGCATGGAAACTGGAAGCCGGTAGAAACTGAACGCCCAAAGGAAACCAGCACTCCTCTGTAGAAGAAGATTGAAAAATATCATTGCACTACACCTATTACAACGGGATGGTGCCATAAACATTCTCGTGAAACTGCCTGATGATGCAATCATAAGTCACTGACCGCCAGGGGGGAGTGGGTAGGTGGGCACCAAGGGAGCGATGTCCTTTCCTGGCTCGGAAGTCACAGGGGAGGGGCTGAGTGTCACTGCGGAACTTTTATTGCTCGCTGTGCAGAACATTGAATATAACACAAGCTCAATGAGGAAAAGGCAGCAACAACAAAACATACACGACTCGCAAAAAGACAAAGTGGCAAGATGAGCTTTCGGTTAAAATTTCAGGATAAATAGGAACAGAATAATAAAAATTTACCTTGACAGTAACAACATGTGTCACCCTCTCCGGGAACTAGACTCTGGCCCTGCATAAATTGAGAAGTACATAAATGACTCAGTTACTATAATTGGTAGGAAAAAAAAATAGCATGGATAAACAGAGAAATTCAAATAAAATGATGCAAGTATATTTGAAGTCTTTTATTATGGCATATGTTGAATTAAGGTAATAGATTTGTCTATGACCTGTGGGCATCCGGTAACAGCATACGGGCAGTAGGGAGAGCACTGCACCGAGAGGTTGGGCAAACAATGACACAAGTGGCAATGGTCGGACCTCCACCTGTCCCCAACTGTGTGGGACTGACCTTGGTACTCGCACTCATCACAGGGGTCAGTCTGACATCTGTGGACACGCGGATGAAGAAAGTACATGCGAGAAAGGCAAGTTCAAGAATGGAGGACTCTGATGTTCAACTACAATGAAAAATCAATGTACTCGCAAATGTTTGCTCTAAAATTAAGCAGGTATGACGAGGCAACAGACCGACGCGCTTTTCGATAGATGCCTCTGCAGGTTTTTGTAGAGGAAAAAAAATAGCATGGATAAACAGAGAAATTCCAATAAAATGACGCAAGTATATTTTAAGTCTTTTATTATGGTATATGTTGAATTAAGGTAATAGATTTGTCTATTACCTGTGGGCATCCGGTAACAGCATACGGGCAGTAGGGAGAGCACTGCACCGAGAGGTTGGGCAAACAATGACACAAGTGGCAATGGTCGGACCTCCACCTGTCCCCAACTGTGTGGGACTGACCTTGGTACTCGCACTCATCACAGGGGTCAGTCTGACATCTGTGGACACGCGGATGAAGAAAGTGCATGCGAGAAAGGCAAGTTCAAGAATTGAGGACTCTGATGTTCATCTACAATGCAAAATCAATGTACTTGCAAATGTTTGCTCTAAAATTAAGCAGGTATGACGAGGCAACAGACCGACGCGCTTTTCGATAGATGCCTCTGCAGGTTTTTGTATCTCCGTGGTTGGGTGGGTTGTTTGGACTCCGGAATGACCACTGGACACTCTGCACACCACATGGCCCCAAACACTGGCCCCACTCTGACCATGACGACCAAGCGCAATGTACTAAAGGGGGATTGCATTAAAATAAAATAAAAAACAGAGGGGGCCAAGTCAAAATGATGAGTTGGTTTGTTGTTATGGAATAGGAAAGAAAACAAAACAAATGATTTTAAGACCAACCAGAGCAGAAAATTAAAAACAGAGGGGGCCAAGTCAAAATGATGAGTTAGTTTGTTGTTTTGGAATAGGAAAGAAACAAAACAAATGATTTTAAGACCAACCAGAGCAGTCCGGGTTGGGTTGGCATCGTCGAGGTCTTCCTCTCTCACAAACACAAATCTCACAGTCCACCTTCATCTGCTGTCCTGGCCTGTAGCGCACACCTGCCAGCTCACACACACACTCCTCTGGCAACACACATTGCTGTGTGTGGCTCATTACCCGCCCCTCTGGACACCAGCAGCCTGGAAAAAAAATACAACCTGTAAGATTCAATAAAAAAAATAAAAAAGAGATCCAGTGTGCCTATTATGGGCGACCTGAGAAGCAGGGTGCTGTGGGATCGCAGGTAGTCCCACTGCTGATGTGAGCGCAAGACACAGGGCAGGGGGAACAGTTGTGTCTCACCAGGCCTGTCGGACAGCTGCTGCTGGAACAGGCATCCTCCGAACAAGGCCCTGATGTAGAAGCAAGCAGATGATGTGAGGCTCAGTAATTGCTCTATCGCGAAGCTCCATACATGATGAAAGTTGGGCTTGCGGGTAGAATGTCAGGATGAAGATGCGCTCAAATCTTGGTGAACTTAATTTGATCTCTTACTAATTTCCAAGCTTAGGTTGGATGGTCCTGGGAGCTGGAAGCAATCTCGTCCTCCATTTTGAGGCAGGATGCAGTCTCTGTGTCGGATCTGCACTCCTCCACACTCGCTGGAACAGTTTGACCAGCTCACCCATGGAAGCCAGCGACCATCCACTGGTTAAGACGGAACATTTTCATTGCCAGAATCATTCGGCTTTCACAACTCACAAAACTAACTCCACATTCATACCAGGGCAAGTGGTGTTGAAGCACTGCTGCTTCTGGACCTCCTGACCCCGACAGTGGTGCAATATGTCTCCCGCGGGACAAGATCTGCGCCGGCTCATGGAGCCTGTACCACAGGTGGTGCTGCAGGGGGTCCAAGAACCCCAGGAGCCCCAACTTCGGCAACCCTGCTCATCAGTCGGACCCCCGTGCGGTGCCAGTGAGGAGTCTGGGCAGTCTGCCACACCATTGCACATCTGGATCGGAAGTCAATAAGGAGTTGGACAACATGTTGACATAAATCCTGCTGTCTTCTCTTTGAATAAATGGAGTGAGGGGTCAGGGGGCAGACATGAACCTACCATGTTGAAATTGATACAAGATCCATCCAGACAGGTGAATTCGGGACAGGAGACGGTGGTATTCCTATCGCCAGGGGGCGCTGGTGAGACGTATTTACCTGGACATCAGACATTTTACAGGTTGATGTTTTCTACCGTCGGCCTCGGACCGTGCTAAGAGTATCTTAGAACAACTCACCACACAGGAGCTCGTCATCACCCCGCGGACAGTCAGGGATACCGTTGCACACTCTTGACATGTTCACGCAGGTGCGATTGTCACATGAGAAGCTGCCGGGACATGGGGGGATCCGGACTGAGCCTAGAAGACAAACACAGTGATCAAAGTCGCCCTTTCCTCAAGTCAACCTTTACAATCAGATGACATTTGTCTCATGTTTGACTTACCGCAGTTGTCTATGCTCTCATCTGATGCGTCACGGCAGTCTGCGTTGCCGTCACACAGTTGCTGGTAACGCACGCATTGGTCGCCGCTCAGGCAGAGCACTTGGCCAGGACCGCAGAGTGAAGGGCACTGCTGCTCATCACTACCATCCAAACAGTCGGACTCGCCATCACAATGCCAAGTTTGGGGCACACACTGCCCACCAGTGGCACAGGCAAACTCATAGGACCAGCAACCTGTAGAGTGTGAGAAAACATGTATTATTATTATTACTAGCTCTGCTGAGTCAAAATAACAAACCTAATCTGCTCAAAATCCACAGTTGCCTAGCCAGTGGTTTGAGAAATCAACCCATCATTTTTTTTTTTTAGTGTGTGACCTGAGGTTGGCACGGTCGGGGGGCACACACTGCCCACCAGTGGCACAGGCAAACTCATAGGACCAGCAACCTGTAGAGTGTGAGAAAACTCTGCTGAGTCAAAATAACAAACCTAATCTGCTCAAAATCCACAGTTGCCTAGCCAGTGGTTTAAGAAATCAACCCATCATTTATTTTTAGTGTGTGACCTGAGGTTGGCACGGTCGGGGTCAAAGGTGAAGGTAGCGGAGGAATGAAAGAATAACAGTTGGCTGGTTTTTCGTCCTCTCCAGCCGGGCAGTCTCGTGCTCCATCGCACAGCGTTGTGATGGCAACACAAGTGCCGTCACGGCAGGCAAACTGGTCGGGTCCGCATGTCACTGTACATCAACAAAAGAAAACGAGGATGAGGAGCCGTCAGACACACAATTCATCACTCTTACAAACTCTACTGAAATGTTCTTTCTCACGCTCAATACTCAAATTGTTATTTTTTTTGCTCACATACTTTACCAAACCTCACGTGCATTACCAGACGCTGCAAATGCTCATTTTACCTCCAACTGGACAGACAGCTTCATCTGTTCCAGACGGGCAATCTCTCAGTCCATCACATACTTTCTCTGCAGGGACACACTGGGCCCCTGGGCACTGAAATTCCGTTTGTGCACAGACACATCTAGAAAACAGCCAACAGATGAGGTCATGAAGAATGACTATGGACTTGGAGACAAAATAAAATATTGAAATTTGAAGCTAAACTGGGTTTCATTATCATTTGTGTCATGAGTGCCTGCATATAGAACCAAAACACCGATGGATATACCATAGCAAGGCCTTCTTGGAATAGTTTTGTTTGTCACTATTACTCATTGTGTTTTTTTTCCTTCAAAATATGCGGAATATAGACCATTAATTATGACATACCCCCTTTCGTCACTGAGATCTCCGCAGTCATCATGGCCGTCACAACGATGAAGGTAAAGAATACATCGTCCTCCAGCACAGAGGTACTCCCCTTCATCGCACATGACACCACAATCTTGGACGGGAAACAGAATTCCTCACAGTGAATAAGAGCTGGACCACATTTGCGCGACGTGAGCCTGAAAATCGCATTTCAAGGCCTTGTATACGACGGCAACGACTTGCCCACATATCACTTGCGTTACCTTGCTCATCAGAACCATCAGCAAATCCACAGTCCAGCCGTCCGTCACACACACGGCTGGCTGAGAGACATTTCCCGTTGGCGCACTGAAACTCCCCCGGTGGGCACAGGGGCACTGGAGTGGCGGGGCCACAGTGCTCCTCGTCTGATTGGTCAGCACAGTCTGGGTGGCCGTCACAACGCAAAGCTAGGTTCAAACACGGTCCACTGGCAAACCCAAAAAGGAAAAGGTGCCGTTTCAGTCCATGTGGTTCTTTCATGGAAAAAAATCTTAACGTCTGTACTGTGCCATACCTCGGCGTGCTGGTGCAGCGGAAATGTTCCGGTGAGCAGGTGAATGGACAAATCTCATCAGTGCCGTCACCACAGTCATCTTCATTGTCACATACCCATTCAGAGGGGACACAGAGACCGCTTGCACAGGAAAACTCGGATTCCTGACAGGTTGGCACGGGATGGGGGCAAGCTACCCCATCGCAATGCCACACACCATCTTCGCAAGAACTGGATGAATACAAGCAGAGGAAGACCACTGATTGAGTATGATAAAAAAATCAAATAAAAATAGCCCAAAAGACATTTGATGTCTTCTTTTGATGCGTGGACTGACCAGTTCTGGCAGTGTTGAGTGATTGTAGTTCCAGGAGGAAACATGGACCCCTTCCACTCACATGGACACTGGGTAGGAACTTCACAGCTATCCCCTACCGAATAAAAAAAACTGATCATGACTATCCTCTTGTTGAACTTTATGGTGTTAGTGTTTTTACACAACACCATACAATACAATACATGAAGATTTATGAATACACTGTCTTTTAGGCGACCATTACAAGCATTCTAGTTTGATATATCTTACCGTATCGAACAGTACCAGCGGGGCAGAAGCAGCCCTCCACACAGGAAAGGACGTCACATTGGGAGTGAGGACTCTGATGCACATTGGGACATGAAGGGGAGCAAGCCGGACCGCACGGGTCATAAACAAGTCCATTTTCGCATTGCAGGGCTTTGGCAAAAACACAACCAAGGAGAGAAATGTAGTTACAGTCTCCTGGAACGTAGACAAATGTCGTATTTTGTCGAACATACGACAGAGCTCCTGGGACCTCCAGCGAATGTACACCCCCCTGCGGTTACACTCTTCGGCATAAGTGGCGATGGCTGTGCACAAGCACTCACAGTCCCCACCGGAGTCACAGCTGAAAGTGAAAGGAGGGGAAAATGAATGCACCGAAGAAAATATGGAGAGCACCAAGACAGCTCGTGTTGATGGCTACTCACCCACACGCATCAAAGACACACCAGTCATAATACTGCTGGAAGGGCACTTCAAGGTGGCATGGAGAGAAGAGCTCCTGAGTCAAAATGCCACATCTTTTCCTGGCCCACGGTACTCTGTGCGAGTTAACCTGCGCATCGATTTTGTTTCAAAGTGACATCAACTGCCTGTACGATCAATCCAGTCATCATTTTTCCTGTCGAGGGTCACGGATGAGCCGGAGCGCACACATTGGCGGCTCTGAGCGTGACTCACCGAGCAGGGGTCTCGAAGATCTTGGTCTGCTACATCGGGGCAGGATGGGCTGACCTTCCAAGAATTCCCAAACAGCTCAGCGGTGGACTCCACGATGCCTTGTCGTGTGGTGAAGTCATTCTCCGTGTCCCCATCGAAGTTACCGCACAGGCCTCCAACGTTTCCCCTCAAGTGTGCGGCCAGGCGCACGTACACACGCATACCTGCAAGAAATGTGCACTTCATTTGTTATTTCACTTCCATATCTAACAAAAAATTAAATAAAAATACGTATCCACCGTAATCCGTATACATAGTGAAGCCATGCTGAAGCATGAGATTTCAGACTTGGTGCGCGAATCCTACCTCCATCCCACAGCAGAGTGACCCCAAGTCTGGAGGAAAGTGACACAAACATGCCCACTTTTTCCAAAGTCAGACCACTCCCGCTGTAGGTCTTGGGTAGAGTCACTGGCATCCCGTTAACGGTCACTGCTTTACCTAAATTAAAGATGAGATGATTTCGAGCTATTGCGTAGTCAACATTTTATACGCACACTTAATATATTCCCGGTCATTTCTGAACGACGACAACAACACGGTACTGGTTTAAAATTTCCAGTAGAACAAGAGTTCTTACCCCTCAGCAGGTGTATAATGGTGTTGCCAAGGCTGAGCGTAACGGACTTGGTACAGGTGACCCCGGTGCTTCCGCAGGGCACGTTCTCCGCCGTGACGCTGAACAACCCGCTGGTCTCCCTCGCCAGGACGTACTGGCAGTCTCCCAGGAAAGAGAAGTAGCGCCCATCGAACGTCACGTAATGAGGGTCTCCGGTAGCCACGCACATGCCGGCGCAGGCCGACTGGCTACAGTGCCAGTGGCGCTCCTTACACACACTGCAAGAGTAAATCAGGTATGGAGTATTTGTACTACGTATACCAAGGGTTTCATTCAGTGAGACTGTACCATGTGTTGCAGTCTTTCGTGATGGTGTCGTTGCTGTAGTACAGGCGGCCATTATGGCGACACGGGCATTCGGCAGGCAGGACGCACTGATCACCCTGCAGGATAGACAAATTCATTTCAAACTAAAAACTCAACAACAGGCTCCCTTGACAGATCTGTGAACGGTGTCTCTCCATGTTTTTTTGTCACATTTTAAGGGTTCAAAAGTTGAGTTTGCACCTACAAGCAGGACAGTTCCGGTGGGGCACACACAGCCAGATAGGGGCTCTATGCAACTCAGCAAGCCGGACCCTTGCTGCTGATTTGGGGGGTCCAAACTGGCGCACGTGAGGAGGCATGAACGTGGAGCGTAGATCAGAGAGCCAGGACACTTGTTGACCTCTTCGCAGGGGGCCCGCGTGCAGTTAAAGCGCCCCTCCTCACACACGCTACGGAGAGGTGAGGGGCCAGAAGAAATATAGTTGAGTACATTGTTGTGTTTGGAATTTCACCATAAACATCCTTTGTCATTCTCACAGCGATCATCACAGCCGCTTTGTGGCGAAGAGAAGCAATGAAATCAACCTATCCTGTCAAAAGAAGCAGGAACATAGAGTGATTTCATCAGAGCTCTTGCACCACCAGACACAATGCCTCGAGCAACGTCCACTCATATGTGCTATGAATTGTTGCAGACTGGCGGATTTTCACTATTCTAGGCAGGCCTCGGTTTGGACGTCAAAGTAGCAGCAGCAGCAGCAGCACTGCATCTGCATTTTAATTAAAACTGTATAAAGGTAACTACAAGGCAACCAAATCTGAATGGGGTTAATTCTGCACCAATGCACTCATCCTGAGGCAAAATTCAGATGAAAGAGCCGCCACGACATGCCGATTCTCTGCCGTCTGCTGCCAGGTCGGCTTTGCTCATGATAATCCCTTCTCAATTAACCTGAATAAATAAAGATTAAATAAATGTGACAGAACATTGATCCATTTGAAGTGGTACTCACTGAGTTACTAAGAAGTTCGATCATCAAAGTTTTTTTTTCCCATTTTATTTGGGTTCAAGGGGCACTCTTTTCAGCAGCAAGAGAAGAAAAGTTAGACTTAGATGAGTCCCGCGTGCTCAACTGTGTCCTTCAAGTTGTTTACACAATGGCTTACATATTAGTTATTTATTGTGGCTCAAGTGAAACACATACAGGGTTATCTTCTGTGATGTTCTGTCAATCTTACAAACCTATTTTCTGCTTTTGTGTTCAGGCCAAAGGAATAAAACTACTGCTTTGCTGTCAACTTGGTGTCAGGGCACCATGGTGAAGTGAGCTGAGGAGCTTCATTTCTATGTTTGTGCTTTGCTGCCATCTTTGGGCATCCTGTTGCAAAGGAAATATTGTATTTTGAAGTGAGCTGAGGAGTTTCATTTCTACAAAAGTGCGCTCTACTGCCATTATTTAGAAACATTTTTATCTGGGGCGCCAAATACTCGAGATCCCAGCAGGGCTCATCCACTATCCGCTGTGAATACTACTACTGACTTAAAAAGAACTAAAAAATTGGTCTAATCTTTGCTTTCAACATACCAGGTCTTACAGCCGTTCTGAACAAATTCCCCAGGTAGATACATCTTGTCTCCTTGAACACACAGGCACATAGTGGTGGGCACACACTGTCCTTGGTAGTCCTGCACGAGTCCTGCAGGGCACTGGCAACCCGGAACACAAAGCTCATCACCGCCACCGCTGCCGTCATCATCACAGCTCCAGCCGTGCTGCAGGTCTGAACACTTGCGGCCGCATGCTCGACCGCACTCATGATGGACCTGACCCCCGGAACACTGGACGGCTGGGGAGACGGGAGGAAATAGGTTGGAAAAATACATTAATGTGTTCATCACTGGCAATGACAGAGTTAAAACGCTGAAAAAAAGAGAGCATATACTGAAGCGTTGCAAAAGCGGAGAGTTTGCTTTGTAAACTCCCAGTGGATTCTGTTTTCCACTTTGACTTTTTCTTCAAGCATAGATCCACGATTCGAATCCAGCCAGGCATTTTCTACAGCACTTGAACAATGCATTGTTTAATAATTAAAAAAAAAAATAAAACAAAGATGGGTTTCTCCCCCCCCCCCCCCCGCCCCCCAAAAAAATAGTTTTCAAGCTCACCCAAATATCGGAATTTGTTTGCAAGGAGATTAAAGACAAAAGCCAGACGTGTTTGTTTTACTTGGCATTTCATTGTATACACCACACCATCTACAAATAAGGCCTCTTCACTTCGCAAAAAAAAAAAACAAAATTAAAAAAAGCACAGGGCATCTTTGACCAACACATTCCTTGCGTACGTGCTGCCACGTCACACTTACAGCAGAAGGTCTGGTTCCGCCATTGGACAGCGATACCCTCCTGGGCACAGTGTCGGGCAAAGGCAGTGAGCACTGTGCAATGACAGGCCCTCTGGGCCGCACAGCTGCACACTTCGGATCGACAGAGGCGAAAATAGGGCTCCCTCTCCACGACATCGTGACATGCCTAAAGGAGGGAATGAGAGTAAATGGCACTTGTAGTTTTCTCCAGGCCTTGAACCATAATGCAGTCTGTTATTCATGTACGTTATCATTATAATATCGACATTTGTTCTTGGCCAGTTAGCGTAGCAGCTACCTGGGAGCTTCATTTCACTGTAAAGAATTTATTCAGCAATGTTTTTGGAAACCGTTTTCACGGTATAGATGAAATTAAAAAATATATATAAATATATGGTCAGGTTAAAGGTCATTCCTTTCTGGACTGACCCACTTAACATAGACATTTGTTCTTGGCCAGTTAGCAGAGCAGCTACATGGGAGCTTCATTTTATTGTAAAGAATTTATTCAGCGATGTTTTTGAAAACCGTTTTCACGGTATAGATGAAATTAAAAAATATATAAAAATATATGGTCAGGTTAAGGAAAAAAAGGTCATTCCTTTCTGGACTGACCCACTTAACATCGCAAACTAACCTGGAATACTTTGCTGTGAATGATGGAGCAGACAGCGTCAGCATAGTGTCTCTTCTGAGTGTACGTCGTGCAGGGGTCTGGAGGGGCTCCTCCGGGTAGAGGGCAATGTTCTGTGGTGAATTTGCCAGCAAAAGACGACACGCTGCTCTCCACATCTCCTTCTGGGGTCATAAAATCATCATGCTGGTTCCAGGTCAGTGTTCCACAAAGGCCGCGCACCTACGAGATAAAATATACCCGAAATTAATCTAGAGTCTTTTGGGCTAGCGATTTACTCAAAGAAGCGCTCTCAGCTGACTTGCTTCTTATACCGCAGTGACTATTAAGTCATTTTTCCATGTTGAAGTACAAAGGGGCTGACAAAACTAACGGCAAGTGTACTTATATATCCGACAATGTTGGTTTCATTCCACTAAGCACAGTGAAACTGACATGTGACGGCCAAAAGTCGGGATAAGGAGAAAGGCAGACGATGCCCTCCGCACTACCAGGTCTCCGGTTACCACAGGCAACAGTTCCCTCTGGCCGTTCAACGTCACCACACCTGGAATAATGCGGAGAATTCAGATTTCAAGCGAAGCAAATTATGATACAAAAGAGTCAATGCATTTTTTTTTTAAAGGATTTTACAGTATAGAGGCAGGTACCTTCTGCCACAAACTCACCGGTGTCAGTGATGATGACTGTAGTGCGAAGTGCTGTGACTGTCATCTCGATTAGACAACCGAGGCCTGTTACACCGCTTCCTCCTCCTGCTGTGCACTCGCCAGAGCGTACGGTCACCACAAGCTTTCGATCGACGTAGTCCTGAAAACACGTTAGAGCACTGATGCAATGCAACTGCATGTGCAGTGTATTGTTTAC
>NW_017805409.1:252859-302023 GCF_001891065.2 Hippocampus comes
AGGGGATTTCTAGTAGTCGATGACACTTGGACTCTGCTTGCCGGCGTAAGGCAGCATCTCCCGTTACTTCACAACTGTGTCCAAGCTCTGCGGCATCACCGCAACCCTAAAAAGATGGTGGGGAGCAATTCAAGTCAACGACAAGGAGAGCAATACTGCTGCAATACCACTTCAATGTCTTTGGTGCAGTACTTCATTCTGCTGGTCAGGAACTTTCCATGAGTTGCCAAAGCTAGCAGCGTACTGGGACACAATTCCTCCCATTGTGGTGAAATCATCTACGACAAAGAATGTCAATAAATTACACCACCAGTGAAAAATTCAAAATCATCCATTTTTGGGAGAGTCTTGTCAAAGTTTAATTGACGCACCGTTTGGGTTGTTGTTGTAGATTCCACAAAGCCCCCTAGTGGCTGCCAGATGCTCAGACGTTACTGTCACATAGACACTGTTGACCAGGTCAAACTTCACCCTCACCCCGAGAACACTCTCCACAAACACATAATCTCCAAGCCAGTGGATACTCACTCCTACAAATGGTGAGACATAAATCACGAAAGTAAGTTTTAAATGGGGTTGCATTTTGAGATTTTGCCCATGGAATGCTGATGTCACTATTATCCATATATATTATTGTATGTTTTGCTTCACGTAATAAATAAACACTCAACAAGACGGTTAGAATGCATGTTGAAGATCCTGGACATAAATGTGTTCTTGTTGACGATGCGCGGATGAGTGACAGCCTACCATTTTGAAACAGGGGTTCGCCATTTGGAACGTGAAAGTTGTTGAGGGTTAAATTCCTGTGGTGAATCGTAACTAAGTTAAGACCCATCATCATCTTCAGAGCCTGAAAAGAAAGGCCCATTGACACATTTGCACTGAATGTATAAGAACCACCGTAAGTTCCATTTTGCATTCCATTGTCAAGTAAGCTTTTTCAAAATCTTAAAATATTCCACAATCATATTATCCATGTCGTCGTGGAAGCATGTCATACCTTACTGCAGTCTCCTGCACTGGCACAGACCGTGCTGATGTAGATCGCCCAGGTCCCATCGGTGGATGAGGTTAGCAGGTAAGTGCAGCTACCCTGGAAGTGGAAGTGCTTCTTGTCAAAAGTGCGATAGTGGGATCCACCCCAGGACATGCAGGTGGCTGAGCCTTGAGGCGTCCTCACGCTACTGAGAAGACCCCCACGTACTAGCGGGGAGAACTGCGAGTCTGGAGGTGTGTGAAACAATGTGAGCAAGTCATTGATGAAACAGAGAAGGGCGTTAAGATGCACTTTTGTGTAAATGTGCATGTGCGTTCCCATTTTGGTACCTGGCAGGAGAGTGTAAGTGCAGGACAAGCAGGTCTGGCCCGAGGCATTCCTCCAACTTAATCCCCACTGGCTGCCGCAGCACTGCTCCATCGTCATTAGGGAGGCGTTGTGGACTCCAGGGAACTCTGCACAACTCCAGGTGGAGTAACACTGCCCATGCGTTCCTACACCTATGTGGGAGTAGAGGTATCATGCATAATTTTGGAAAGTGCCCCCAAACCCTCAGTATTTTTATGTGTTAAGTACACAAAATCAAATATTTATTCATTGCATTTTACTGAATCACTTTTTTTTCTCTCTTACCATCTGAGCACTGCTGTCCACTCCACCCTTCACAGCATGCTCGCACTGTCTTGTTCAACATTTGGCTTTCCATAACTGGCAGTCTGAGGTGGGCAGAAAAGTTCGTTGACATCTTCATCATTGTCAGATGCAATACTGGTTGTTGTCACTTCTGTGACAATTGTATCATACATGTAGTTTCTCATATTTTGAAACCTTGGTGAACACATTGCTCCGGGCTGAGAAAAAAAAAACACGAAGCGCCAAGCTTTCCTGCAAAATGTGTGTGTGTGTGTGTGTGTGTGGGGGGGGGTTGAGGGTTTTTTTTTTCCTCGCTGGCTCCAATCCAACATTCAAATGACAAAAATAATGAGCCATTGCCTCGTTTTTCGATTGCCAATTGAAAATACAATACACGGATGATTCGTGTGCAGCGCATTTCACAAAATGCTGAAACGCGTCGCACTGGGTGGAAACCAGACAGCCGACGTCACCATGACGTCGCTCCACCAAAATCATAAAAGCCTCGATACGCTCATCACTAAATAAACTACTGTATTCCCGACCGGGATTACTCGACACACGCAGCGAGGTCGACGACACTGGCAAGTACGTCCCAACGGGATGTTGTACAACGGGATGTTTTCACGCGCGGGTGAATCGAGTATTTGCATGTAACTTTATCACAATGGTGTGAAAGGGAAAACGAGTTTGCCACTCCGCGATATTGCCGATTCAAAAAAAAAATAGTGGCATGTTGTGCATGATGCTTCACATTTTTTCCGCAGCTCCAAACCTCGTCATTAGACACATATTACAGTTCCAGCGCAAGGGTTCCTAATTGCAAGGGTCTGACAAACGACGGTTGGGGTTCACGGACGGCGCGCATGGAACCAGTTTGCACATCGTCGTAAGAATATGTCTAGCGGCATATGATGGCACGCTCGGTTATCGCGGTAATTACCATGTTTTCTTTTCATTCATGTTTTTTATTAAAATGTTTACTGTCAAAAATAATCTCAATAAGTAACGGGACCCGGTACATCCATTTTGTATTGCTTATTCTCATTGGATCCTCGCCCATCTGACTTTGGGCAATTTTAGAGTCTTCAGTGAACCTCAAGTAACTCGCATGTTTTTGGAATGTGGAAGGAATTTCATTCAGAGTAAGCCCACCCAAGCACAGCGTGCGAACATCCAGACATGAATTTGAACCTCCAACTTGAAACTGCGCGCAGTCGGTCTAATTAGTGGATGCTCAATTGAGGTGTCGGAAAGTGAGTCCGGATGATTACTCGGACTTCATCATAAAACGTGTTGTTATTGTATGAAAACATGAGGTACAAACTCAAAAGCTCAGCATTACGCATTTAATGCACCAAAGTTTGCGTGTGGGTGTGCAATGGGTGCGGAAAAAATGCTGAAAGTCTTTGCGACTGATAAGTCACTCTTAGCTCACTATCATATGGACCTTGGGAGCTATAGCTCAAGAAGTTAATCATCCTTAGAGAACTGGTGATGCAGTTCAGTTAATGTTCGGCTACGATGTCAGGTGAGGGTGGGGGATTTTGTGTTTAGCAATGTCATGTCACAGTTGTCCAATGGGGGATTTGCACAAATGTCATTCAATTGCAGTCTGGACACAGACGTGTGAATGACAAAAAATAAAAATAAAAATGAATTGTGGATCATACTGCATGCATAGTTAACATTGTCACTCCTGGCAACCAATCGCTGGAGTAGTCAGCTTTTCCCCTGAAGCAAGTGAAGCCGTATAATAAATGACGGCTTTTATGGCGGTGACTATTTGACCCAGAAAAAGACTATTTCCATTATTTCCTATCATAAAAAAAGTGGACGGCATCTCTGAACCGATAGCATTTCACTGCAGAGGTTTTGCACACTCTCAACATTACTCGTGAAGTGTAGTACATATAGCACGTTTTGCCTCACTCTTAACCTGTAGTTGTCCGACTAGTATGCCAGAGTTGTTCAATTAGTGAGGATGGGGTTATTCCATCGAATAAATGCTCAACCAGCTTTCCGTCACCCTCCCTTTTAATGCTCTAAAAGCAGTGAATGACTTACTTGTACAACGAGCAGAGTGCCTTGAGACCGTGCTGTTGGTAGTAGAGCGCTATGCCATCATCGCCGCCATGCTTCGACCTCATGGACTCCACATCCAGCCTCCAGCCTTGGGTGTTATACTGGTAAACTTCAGAGCAGCTCACCTCCAGCTGCAGGCGCGGGGTCAGGACCCGATCCACTTTTTGCTGTATTGTGTGTTCGCACCAGTGTCTGAAGGAAATGTCCATGTCAGTTAATTCTTTTTGCGACTTTAAACCGCCCGTCCATCCACCCACTATAAAGCTTGTATTCAAAAAATAATCTAGTGCAGTGATGCTCAAAATGTGGTACCCAATTTGTGCTGTAGGGGCTTCCACTAGTTGAATCTTTGCCTAAATCCAGTTCAGTTGTGTTGAACTTTTAGGGGTAATGCATTTACATGTCATCTTCATTTTAATATAATATATTATTTATAATGTATATATTTATTTGCAAGGTATTCAACTTTTTACATTTAGATTGAAGCCTGAAGCGCATTATTAATGTTCAAAATCGGTATGATGTTCAATATTTTGGGGGAATTAAGTCTCATTTTCCATGAACACATTACTGTATTTTAACATTGGTCGTGATGGAGGAGGATTTTTTTTTTTTTTTTGTCCAATGCATGTCTGATATCCCACTACATCCAACAACAACAATAACACAGTTACAGGACAAATTATAAAGCTAATATTATAGGATTTGTAATATTTTTGGTGTATTTAATATGTGCTACTTTGTATAATTTTTTTCATTGATTGTTAAATAATGCATGCAATGTGTTCCCATTCAAATATGCATTTGTTGCATCTTATATGCTTACCCTTTTCCCATAACTGTCTGCAGTCCAGCCAGGGTCAGTAGCAGTGCCTCCACAGTCCAGCAACACATGCTTCAATTACTCTAGGGGAGTGGAAGGTGGTGGTGGTGGTGGTGGTCGACCGAGAGTCATTCTAGGAATCTCCGTAAAGCTCAACTCAAACACAAGAGAAAATACATTTGACATTTGAAACTTTTGAAAGCTAATGTAATTGCTGTGGGACACTGGAGCAATTTAAATATCTTAAATAGATTGAAGATATGACTCTAAAATTCTCACAATGTTGAAAAAAAAGTTCTTACCTTTAAAGTGCTTCTGAAATGTTTTTTTCCCCCCACAGAATGTATTTAGTATTTTAGATATTCTCAATTCTTTTTTTCCTTAAACTATTTTTCTTTGTTATTCAGTCTGCACTGAAATGATATTTTACCTATTGAAAGGGCTGAAGCATGGTTTTTAAATGCGGGGGTCGACTCAAAGGACGTACAGTAGCATCTGAACCTTCGGTCATTGGGTAAGAGTGGAAGGTCACAGCTGGAAGCGCTGGAATTGGACGTCGGCTCTTTGACGGACACATTCCGTGACCTCACAGCGTCAAACGTTATAGAACGTGGGAGGTGACGGTCAGGGGTAGCGGAGCCTTGGTCACAGAATAAAGACATGTTTGTCCAAGCCTAATCCTGTAAAGAGGGGCATTTCGGGAAGGGTGATGGAGCGGTTTATTGAATGAAGCTTGTGCACAGGCATGGGGAACGAGAGAGTCACCAATCTATTCTCTCTGACCTCCCGGCCTGACAATGAGGGCTCAAACACAGCTGTCACCGCCCTACACCTTACTTTTGCCGAGTAGAACAAACATAACAGAGATTACTTCCAAAAGGTGATCCGTTGATACCAGTCATTGCCATTTGAAAGGAATAAGTTATGTCGCAATATTATGCTCTTTATTGGTAGTAGTATTTTGGCAGAAATGCAGGCAACCATTCCTGTTTTGGGACTTATCCTCCGTTGATTTGCCTAAAACTCAATGAGCCATGTCTACTGTAAAAATAATGCTTTGTCGGCATCTGGTGGCATCTTGGTGCTTCGAAACTATGTTGAACTGAGGGAAGTAGCTTCAAAAATCCAACCATAGCGTTGCATAATAGAAAAAGGTGCTTTGCCGCATCCATAGGCAATTTGAAACCTTTGTGTGTCGGCATCAATTGCTTGCCAATGAATGGATGGATGGCATCAAGGCTCTGTCCTTATCCCCTTTAATCTTACCCTACTGTAATCTTAATATGATTTTTTTCCACAGCTTTATCAGTTATGGAGGCAGTTGCCGTTTTTCTTTCAATGATACATTATTTATAAAGCAGACTGGGTTTTTTTAATGTGAATGTGTCCTTGAGTAAATGTGTTTGTTGACTTTGCTGACTCACTGTCAGGTTCTGTTTTGGCACACTAATGCCGCCAAGTTTGGAAAATGTTTTTTCTGTCAAATATTTGAAGTAAGACTGGAACTGCAGGTAGCACTAAATCTTAATAGCATCAGCAAATATTTTGACCAAACAATACAGCCAATTAAATTTGAATCATCTGAAAACTTGACATTTTGACACACCGACATATTGTAACTATGTAGTCTATCTTGAATATATGCAACCCCCCCGCCCCCCCCAAAAAACAACACATCAGCAACATAAAAAGAGAGTGACCAATTCAGTTCTGTAAATTTGAAAGGTCAATTGGAATGGAACTTGTTATTACTGTTGATATTATTCTTTTGATGCTTTCTTTGTTTGTCTTCCCTAATTGTTTTTTTTTTTTTTTTGTATTGACTTTTAGCAATGAGGCTGCTCTGTCTGCTGTGTTTGTTCTGCCTGGCTGCTTGTGAGGCTTCCAGAGCACGAGACTGGGCTCATCACGGTGCGCCCATGTTTGCCGACCTGACGCCTCGCGAGATGAAGGCCGTCCGGGCTTACCTCTGTGGAATTGCAGAATTTGGACTCACCGATGCAGATAACATGGCTGTCAAAAAGAACATCATCCTGATGATGGAGCTCCAAGTGCCAAAAAAGCATGAAGCCTTGAGGGCCTTGGACCGTGGTCAGGCCAAACCTCCGCGCCAAGCTCGTGTGGTTATCCAATTTGCTAACCAAACCAAGCCCAATATCACTGAGTTTATTGTCGGACCTCTACCATCTCCAAAGTCTCACGAGGTGAAGAAGTTCAAGGGAGATCGGCCTATCCCATTCGAGTCAAGACCAGTAACGGGAATGGAGTATCACCATCTTCATCACAACATTGGCAAATTCACAGCAAAAGCTCACAAGCTTCTGTTCGAGAGCACAGGAGGATTTACATTCACCAACTGCTCCGATCGCTGTTTGTATTTTATCGACATAGCCCCTCGAGGGCTGGCTTCAGGTGAGAGGAGGTCCTGGATAATGTTGGTCAAGTTTGTGGAAGGATATTATATTAATCCCATTGGGTTTGAAATACTAATCAACCATAAAGACTTGGATCCAGATAAGTGGACTGTTGAGAAAGTGTGGTATAACAGTATGTACTTTGATAGTGTGGAGGACTTGGTCGAAAAGTATGAATCGGGAGCTGTGGAGAAGATCCGTCTACCCCAGCATGATGACACTGATCTCTACTCCACCTACATCCCTCGGGGTCAAAGCAACACTCCCACGGATATCCACGGCCCAAAACTTGTCGAGCCTCAAGGGCGCCGCTATCACATTGATGGCAACTTTGTTGAATATGCCGGATGGTCGTTCGCCTACAGGGTGCGTTCATCAGCCGGACTTCAGGTCTTTGACGTCCGTTTTAATGGCGAACGGATTGCCTATGAGATCAGCCTCCAAGAAGCGATTGCTTTCTATGCTGGAGACACTCCTGCAGGCATGCAAACAAAATATATTGACACGAGTTGGGGCATGGGCGCCTTATCATTTGAGCTAGCCTCTGGAATAGACTGTCCAGAAATTGCCACCTTTGTCGACCTTTACCACTACTTTGACACCGACAAACCAGTGCGCTTTAGAAATGCACTCTGTATATTTGAGATGACCACAGCTTTGCCTTTGAGAAGACATTTCAATGTATTTGGGGGAGGGTATACCTTCTACGGAGGACTAGACAACACTGTGCTGGTGTTACGGACCACTTCAACTGTTTACAACTATGATTACATTTGGGATTTCATCTTTTACCAAAATGGGGTGATGGAGGTCAAGGTCAGCGCCACTGGCTATATCCATGCTACTTTCTTCACGCCAAATGGACTTAAGTATGGCCGCAAGGTGTACAGCCATGTGCTGGGAAACCTGCACACGCATCTCATCAATTACAAAGTTGACCTGGATATTGCCGGTAAGAAGGATATATTCGCACACCCTGAACTGATTGCCAAGCAATTGCAGGCCACACATAGATAAACAACCATTGGCGCTCACACTCACACTTGGGGACACTTTATAGAGTATTCCATTAACCTGCCATACATGTTTTTGGAATGTGGGAGGAAACCAGAATACCCAAAGAAAACCCATACAGGAAACATGCAAACTCCACAGAGGAAGGCCAGAGTCGGAATCGAACACCTTTGCACTGTCATTCTAATGATTAGTCCCATTCTGAGTCAGAATGACTGTACACGTCGTATAGATTACATTTATGATGCAGCCCAAGGCAGTTAAAGTGTAAACAAACCAATTCAATTTGAAATCTAATCGCTGATGATCGCAAGAGATGCTTTTGTGTGCACAGTAAAGCCAGATGCTTTGTAGTTTGTTTGTGTTTCTTCTGACTATTACTTGTTCCAACACAGGTCGGGAGAACAGCTTTCAGAGTATGAATTTGAAATACGTCAACTTCACAAATCCCTGGAGCCCCAAGAATTTCATCGTCCAATCCAAACTCAATTGGACGGAACATAAGACGGAGCGTTCTGCCGCCTTCCGCTATGGCAAAACGTTCCCTCACTATGTCCATTTTTACAACCCTAATGAGAAAAATAAGTGGGGACATCAAAAGGGCTACCGTATTCAGTTCAACTCGCATGGTGACAGTGTGCTTCCAAGAGGCTGGAAAGAAGAAAACGGCATCAGTTGGTCAAGGTAATTCCATTTGCGAAAAAGTACATTTATTTTTGGGGGTTCTATAGAGCTGACTGGGTATTATTTTGTGTGTGTTGGACCGTGAATTTGTTTTCTCTTTGGCTGACAGATGATACGATAAACATTTGTTTTCGTCAGATATCCTCTGGCCGTTACCCGTCATAAAGATAGTGAGGCCACCAGCAGCAGTATTTATAATCAGAATGACCCCTGGAAACCTGTCGTGGCATTTGAGGACTACATCCGCAACAACGAAAATATTGTCAACCAGGTAAAAAAAAAATATATTTTTGGATTAAATTGCAAAAGTAATATTTTGCACAATTTTTCACTTTGTTGGTACTGTCTGGAACACTTCGTGATGAGTCATATCAGGTTGTGCAAAGTCAAGGCATATGCTGGCATTTTCTTTCTTCCTGTTTACATGTTCAAGCACTTCAATGAACATGTTATGTAGGCTGATGACAAATGTGAGAGTAATGTTGTCTTTCTTGTGAGTAGGATCTGGTTGCCTGGGTGACGGTGGGCTTCCTGCATGTGCCTCATTCAGAAGACATCCCCAACACGGCAACACCTGGCAACGCAGTGGGCTTCTTCCTCCGACCCTTCAATTTCTTTGATAAGGACCCTTCGGTCGCATCGAGAAGCACGGTCATCGTCCGACCGGGCCCGGAAGGGAAGCCCGAAGTTCAACGGTGGACGCCAGCGGTCGTAGGTCATTGTGTGACAGACAAACAGTTCTTTTACAACGGCACTTATGCGGGTGTTTAGGAGATGTCGCTCCTCGGCTTTGTTTGACTCGCCTGAGAAAGATAACCAACCAGCAGTGTGGAGTTTCCACATAACTTCTATAACGTTTCAAAAAAACATAAATATGAAGAGGTTCACTATCGTGTTCATTTGGTCTTAGTGCATTTAATTAATGTGGCCAACTAATCTTGCATTCAAGTCATTGAGTTGCATTAATTCATTGACCCTAGGTTTCACTTTGCACGACATGTCAAAAAGGGGACGGGGCGACCGCTTCTGCCAATCCAACGAGGCATTACCATGGCTGAGGCTTAGCAGTGACCGGCATGCAGGATGCAGGATGCAGGATGCTCCGTATCCGCACAGCGAGTGGTAAACCCGCTGGCTCACAGCATGCTCTGCTTGCCCTCTTAGCTGGGATGTTTTGACCCGAAAGGCAACAAGGCTCTGAGTGCAAACAGTCTGATACTGGATCCTTTGCGCAAACAATCCAGGATACCGCTTGCTACCATGGTAACCTAATTATATAGGGACAAAATATGTCATGTAGCATCATATTTCCAGATAGATTTCTGGCGTACTGATATCACAGGAAATGCAGGAAATGGTCAAAGGAAATACAGTTATGGAATCACATAGTACTTGTTTTCTTTTGCATCAATGAGACGCTAAAATGTACAGTATGTCAAACCTTGTGAATGGATCTGTATGGGTGTCAGTAAATAGCAGCAGTTTACTTGTGTGAGCCAAAGGAATTGTCAAAATCTGAAGTCGGTTTTATTTGTGTGTCAATGTCCGTGTTAAAAGTTCAGAGTATGAGAGCTATCCACGTATTAGGGAATGAACGATGGAAGGGAAGCGGACACAAACTAGAGTAACAAGAATTCCTATGTTATTGTCATGGAGATGACGGCCATGACGTCACACAAGAAAAGTTAGTGGGAATATAACATACACTAAATGTATTTTAAAATGGCATGCAGCATCCTTAAAAACCAGAGCGGTGTTTTAATTTAGTCACGCAATAATGTTTGAAAATGATTTGTCTGCCCTCTTTGTTCGCTTAAAGTAGAAATGTGTTTTATTTTACTTAAGAAAATGTTGATGAAAACATTTGGGTGCAGACTGTAACAGCTTCCCATAAAGCTGTTCTTGTTTCCTGTTGGTTCTGTCTGTTAATTGGGTTTTATGCATTTGTTGTCGTCTTTATAGCTGAAATCTGTGAAATAAAATTTGAAAAAACTGCGTACAGTGAAAAACATACATCACTGAAACGTTACATCCAACATTATTTTCTACTCATCAAAGATGAGCTTTTCTCCAGCAAGACTTCTGAATCCCCCATGATGTGTAAGATGTAAGGCTACCAGGAACAAAACGAATGGTCAGTGTGAAGGAACATTCGACTTTGATTGTTTGTCAGTAGTAGCACGTACACTCAACCTCCATCCATATTTTGGGAAGCTTGGCTAAACCAGTCTTTCTACGCCCCCTGCTGGTTGTGTGATACTGTACACACAGATTCGGAGTTTAGCAAAGCGGTCCCCGACATCCCGACTGCGTTTCGACGTTACGAGCGAAAGGGAAAGAGGCGACTACGTTGACACGCTCATGTATAATCACACAAATTGCTATTCTCATTATGACTGTCGGCTTCGTAAGTCACAGACACAGACTTCCAATTTACTGCACGATTGCACGGGCACACCTGGGTAAAACGCATGTAGTCGTAATAGTAATGCTGGTTCACGTAATTAAACTACTAATAAACTACATTGTGAACATGAACGAATACTGTCCCTGCAATCCTTGACAAATTTGATCTCTCCACTGTTCATCCAATGACAGTGTAACGCTGTCGTTTGGCCAGTAGAGGGTAGTCACTCCGTTTATATTTAACAGTAAAATTTAACAGTAAACCAATTCCACCGGACTCGATTTAGATGAGGTTTTTAAAATAAATAAATCTGTTGATAAAGATAGGCGGCAGCATTGACTCGGGTAAAAGGGTTATGGCACCCCAATATAGAATTATATACGGCGCCCTCAACAAGATTTTTTAATGGCGCCCTCTTGTGTCAGTGATTATACATGCATTTACAAAAAAAAATAAATTAAAAACGATGATTTTTTTTTTTTTTACAAACAAAACAAAGCTGATAAATATTGTCGAGTATAGTTAGAAATCAGCCAAGAGAGGGTGGCAGGAGGAAATAGTTGGTATGGGGAACAGGTACATCGTCGTCGGCATTTATTTGATATTAGTTGTCCACTGTCTTAAACAACATGGCTTTTTGACAAAGGGCCAGATGCCTGGTGTGCTCATATACTTTCCAACATACACATCTCAATCCCCAAGGAATAGTGCTGCCAAGCGGCCCAAGGGATCTTGTTACAGCATGACATCTGCAGACAAACAAAAACAAGTTGACTGTTTGTGTCTCCGACCGCTTCCATTAACTCTGCTCCTATACCCTCTGGAGAATGCTTTGTGCTCCATATGCTCTGATTCACTAACATAGTGTAGGTTTTACTCAGATGCTTCTGCACCACCAGACCACTCCCATGAAGAGATCTTTTTTAGAGTCGGGTCAATAAGGTAAAATGTGTCTCACGAAAACACTTACACAGCATTACCTCAGGCGCCAGGTTGTCCTCGGCCTGCCCTTGGGGGACAACAGTCTCTGTGGCAATCGAGCAATTGCATAGAACAAAGGGAAGCCGTAGGTCAAATTGATTATCACAATAACAGAATAATTTGACAAACGCTATTCTGTTCTCTCACTCTTTAAAAAAAAAACAAATAAAAGCAGCAAATTTGATATTTGGTGGCACTGTTTGCATCAGTAGCGTAAACGTGCCTGTATGCAGTCCCGACAACGTCTGCACATACTCCTGAAAAGGTGGCAGATGGCCTCCTGGGGGATCTCTCCCCAGACGTGGATCAGTCAGTGAAGTCAGTCAGGCGGCTGCTGTCCATTGTGCGATGCAGGAGCAGTGGATGCATGCAGAGATGATAGTCCCAGAGGTGCTTGAGAGGATTCGGGTCTGGGCAACATGAGGCTTTGTGTAATGGCGTGGAGCCCCCAACTTCATCTTCAAAATCAGCTCCTCTCTTGGATCCCTTAAAATTTGCTAAGGTGCTAACGTCAACGCCTTCGTCATCACCTGTTTTGTTGTTGTTTTTATCACTCTTGTTTTAAATCTCTTTTTAAACATAATCATTCCAGAAGTTATCTTCTCACACGGACACACATCTCTCTTTTGTATTTGTAATTTCTTTTTGGCATTTTGTTAAAGCAAGCGTCGCTCGCAGCTGCGCATGCGACGTCACGACGAAACTAAATGTGGGCGGTTCGCCAAACTTGGGGTGGCTGGTTGATTGACAGCGCTCTCGTCCAATGACGGAATGTGGGGGGCGTGCACGTGCACACTGTAATCAAACCCTCTGATCAACTGTTGAGTGTGGGTCTGCTTGTTCACTGTTGTTACTGCACGCGTCGGTCGCTCACCTCGTCGCCTCAGTTTGGGGTCCCGAACAAAGCGACAAAAGAAGGGGAGCTACATGGGCGACAGGTTCGTGGTCGTCCCGGTTGACGGGGGGGAGATCGCCCAGCACCCGGGCTCGGTGAAAGCCCAAGCGGCGCGATTGACCGGCGGCGATGGTCAGGATGAGGAACCTGGGTTGGAAGAGGACGCGCTGTTCAAACCGCAAGACCCCAACGCCGCGGTGCCCATTCTGGAGTACAACAGGGAACCCAACAAATACGGTGAGTCAGCCGGGCCGTTGCTCCAGTGCAGTGCCCCACTTCTTATCTCTTGTTGGATTAGCCGTGTGCTTTTCACTCGTGCATGGTTTATCTTTTTGCACTGTGGGATGAAAATTGTCATGACGCGGCGCTGAAACAGAGTTCCGTTATTTTGGAGGTATGAGCCGCAAAACAAAAATCTGCACTATATTTCATGTATTTATGTTAAAGTGGTGACGTTAAGGCAACTTTATCCAACCAAACAATCAAACGAGTGAATAACAATTCTAAATTGTGGTTGCGTCCGTTTTAGCCACATCTAAACACGTAACTAACTGCACTTGTTTTTTTTCTTCCCAACACGAGATATAAAAATAAAAGAAAAAATGAGTACAACTTAAAATGCGCTTAACCCTTAAATACTGTTCACTTACCACTCACACTTAACACTCACGTGGACCCAGAGAATATCCTCCATAATAATCGTGTCTTCCAAATTAAAGTTGGGTTTTTTTTCCCCCAGTGAATGTATTGTAACTCCCTTTTATGTAAATAAAAGATGATAACATTCCTTCAAGAGCTGCAATCGGCCGCAACTCAGCCCAGTCACTCCACACACCGTCCCCACTTGAGCCAGCGTTCAAGCTTTAACTGTCACCATCAAAATTTACCATGTCCGCTGCAAAGCATGCTGGGATGTGTGCCGAGTCACAATCGGGCTACAGGAGTCATCTAAAATGCAGAACTGGATGGTGAAGGAAAACAAGCATTTTGTTTCTAGACTGTTGGTATTAGTCACCGTGGAGATGGATTTCTTTGCTGACTTCCTGGTCTAGAAACAAATGATTAGTTACAGTAGTTCCTTTTATGAGTATTGACATTACATTGACATCAGAGCTTCAGTTGTATATGTAAGTGAAGTCTGCTATCTAGAGTGCTAAGACAAGCCGTGCCAGTGTTTTGCGTCATTGGCTAAATGAAATTAAAAAATGTATAGAATTTCATACTAAATCAAATTACGTTCCTATGAGGAAGATGTCTGTGCTGGTTATGTATTTCACTCAGTCACTTCAAAAATAATCTCATTTTGAATGTATTTTAATCTGTTTACTGGTAGTATGCCCTGGATGCCTCTGCCCAAATCATATTTTTGATTGGTCAAATGAGTTTAGTTGGATGGTCTGTCAAGTCAATGCAATAATGTGACCGTAATGTAGTTGCCACAGGGCTTTTCTTAGGTTTTCGACGCTAATCAGACCTGGTGTAGAACCACACAGGCTTTACAATATCTTTGTAACTGGATCCAAAATGCCGGCTCAGTCAGTACGGTAAATGTATTATTTGAAGGCCAAATGCATTGTCTCATTTTTCAGACAGGAAAAGAAAATGGCCCCGCAAGTGTAATGCATTCACGCCGGCATCCACCGTCTTAGACAAACAAAGTTCTATCATAATAAGCACCAAAATATGTGTCCCTCTTCGGATTTGCTCTGCACCGTTTCATTTTCACGCCACCGAATCTTGCAGTCATGCGAGGTGCTGCGCCCCGCCGGGGGCTGCTCAGAGCCATCGAAACGAGAAGGGCTCAATAAACGCAGGTCATTCATTACAGGTGAAACATCCTTTTGACTCGTGATGAGGATTGCAAAAGAAAGTCTCTGGGGACATTGACAAACAAGTGTGGTTAATAGGATGCAGTGGTTTTGAGGAGATGGAAACGTTTAATGCAAGTGCACTATTGATGGAAGAATAGTGGCTACTCAAGTGATTATCCTTTTGAAGGTGTTTAGACCATCCAGAATTGATTTTTTTTTCCTGTTCCATAGTCCATCCATCCATCCATTTTCAACCCCTCTTATCCTGAAAAGGGGGGGGGGGGGCGTCGCAGTGTTCCTTTGTCTTTCTTGTCAATAAATGAGTTGACATTGTCACTTGTCTCAAATGAAATGTGTCAATCAGAAAATCATTTCACTGAGTTTTCAAGCCAGCTTGTTACAGAACAGGAAGTTTGAACTTTTGTACATTTCCTGTTACAGTTGAATAATTTGCTCGACCTGTGACCTTTGCTGTAGCCAGCTGTAAGACTCAGACTGACACATTTACAGTATATTCTGTGCAGATGTGAATAGTCATGACAAATGGACAGGCGTGATATAAATTTAGCAATTGGTAGAAGACTGCAGCCCACTTCTCATTCAAAGTCAGCTCCTGTCCGTTGACTCACTGCGTTATGACGAGCTAAATTCAGTTCATGAGCATTCTGGATTACGGACCATCACTGTCCGTCATTGCCCTTTTGTGCATGCCGGCCATCCCTATTGGAGTCGCTTGGGGAAGATTAATTCATCCAACAGGCATTAGTCACTTCATCGATAAGTGGTTGTGCGATATGATCACACTCATTATGTTGGAATATGCGAGTGATGTAACCGCATGCAATTTAAGATGCGCATTACGTTTGGATGCGTGCGTGTGTATTCCTATTTAAAAAAGGCACGCACCTTCGGTGTCATGTGCCGACCTCTGCTTTATTTGGAGCCTATCAGTCAGCACACCAACTGAGCTCCGGCATCCACTTTATCTGCTCTTGCTCTTGTGTGCCCTCCCTTTTCTGCACGTCGTGTATGGTCCAGTCGTTTTTGTTTTAATGCAAAGTTGGCAAGAAGGGTTCGCCCACCCATTGGTCAAAGACATTTTCAGAGAACAGTTAAAAATGTGGATATGATGCTTGATGCGGTCAATGTGGAAAAAGGATCATCGGCGCACAAAAAATCCCAGCGTTACTTTGTTCAGATGAATCGCGTAAAATTTGCCCAGCCGTAAGTCACATTTGCTTGGAAAAATTATTGGACAGGCAGTATAAAAATGGCAATTGGAGTGCAAAAATTTGTCATCAGCCAAAGTTGTAACCGATCCTCACACACAATACAACTACTGGATCTTATTATAGTGCCACCAACAGAGAAGGAGAGAGAGAGGCTATAAAGACAGGTACACATATACACATTCGCTTAATAATAGCAAACGTGATTATGGCTTTGAGGCTTTGTACAGCTTGTATAGTTTGCCGCATGGTGAAGAGAAATTATTAATAACTGCGATAGCAAGTAGCGGGCAGTAAGAGTTCCTAGGCGGTTTCGTCAGTGGGTATCAGATGTCAGAAATGTGTAGGGACGTGTATCATGTTCTGCGCGTGTCTGAATGAATCACCAAAGGTGAAACTCAGAAGTGGTCCAGAAAATGAATGCTTGTAGAGCATCTGTGGTCGGCTCTCATTTAAAAAGATGAGTTTTCAATGAGTTGTGAAATACTTTGTGGTGATATGTAATTTACCACAGCTAAATACCCCTCAGAAAACAGCTATCTGAACAGCTTGTATCGCAAGTGGATGAATGGCAGTGTCTGTTTGGCTTGTTATACGCTTGTATACCAGTTCTCTTTCCATGAGCAATCAGCTAGCCATGGAACTTTTTTTTTTTTTTTTTTTTTAAGGCGGCGAGGGGACAAAAAGGCTCAGTCACCTTTTCCCCTTCTGGGTTTTGGAAACTCTGACAGACTGAGAGAGAAGTGGCTGGTGGCATTCTGTGTAAGTCAGTCAGTGCTGGATTCAATTGTTTTTCTATCTTCAAGTGCATGTCGGGTTGACAGACGTGTGCTGTGGGCTCGCCAGTCCACAAATGATACAATTTCTATAGGACTGCTGTCCCGGTGACGCTGTATGTTGCCGTATTTCCATGAGTGTCCACAAGAGGGCGACAGAGTAACAGTCAGCTAAACTGTGTGGCGTGTGACAGTTTGCCAGGATAGGATCAGGGCACTCACTCAGTGTCAGGGCACTCACTCCAGTAACAGTGTCGTATTGACGCTGTGACTTTAATGACCTTAAAAACTTGGATTGTCGCAAAACTATTTTTGCATTGAGTCAAGTCAACAAAACTGGAACAGAAAGGCCTGAGCCCCACTGCTTTATAAGGCATTGGCACATTGATGGTCACGGTAAAGGGTTGCATTTCCAAAGAAGATGCAAGTCTCTGGAGAGAGACGAATGGCTGGTATTCCTGGAACACATCCATCCATCAACATCTATTTTGTTCATCCCGTATAGGGGGGAGCAGGGAGCTTGCAGTCGACTGTAGCTTCTGTTTCTAAATGTAATCTCCTCCGGAGTTTCCATTTTTCCAAAACACAATTTACATTTTAACTGTATTATGCTGCAACTAAAAATAAAGATGTCAGTCAAAGTATATCTACACGGAATGAATAGGGGAATGTCTGTCAAGGAATAATATTTCACAAATCTCCTTCACTGGGCCCTTTTGGCAAAGATTAATCGTGTAATCATGATAAAACCAAAGTACACGGTCACTACATGTGAAAGACTGGAGCGCTCTGTCATTACTCAACTGCAACCCCATCTCCACTCTACCAAACGGTACAAAACGTCTCACTTTTCACACTCTGCTTGAATTGGGGCCAAGTGCAGCGGTAATGGACAGGATACACCCCAAAAAAAAAAAAAATCTGCGTGGCACTCGCTACCCTCTTGGTAATGCACCGAAGAGGAACACTGATTAGGACGGAAGACCGAAGAGGAAGCAGTTTGTCATGAGTCGAAACAAACACGTTGGATGGTTTAAGCCCTTTGTGAGAGAGCAGAACAATGAGGGCATCATTGCAACTGGCCACAAACATGTCAACATGACGACTTTCCCATCCGGTATCAGTGATTTCATTACCGGTAGTTACTAGCGGGCCGTTGGCTGTGTCGCAGTTGTCATAGCTGACTTTTAGGCAACTGGTGCGGGATTGACTGCCTCATAATCACCCAGGGATTGAGGGTGTACTGTAGTCTGCATGTCGTCAGATGGGCTAGGCTTCCTCGTGCGTAAGCGGCACAGGAAATAGACGGACGCATTAAGTCAGGGGTCCCCAACCTTTTTTGCCCCACGGACCGGTTTATGTCAGACAATATTTTCAGGGACCGGCAATTAAGGTGTGGCGGAAATAATACAACAAAATAATATGGTATGAGCTGCATGAAAACTGTGGTGTTTTCGAAATATAATAATAAACACAAGGAGCGTCTAATCTGGCCGCAACACTCTGATCGCTATGGTCATGTTTAATGCCTTCAAAATACGATGCAATGCAAATTCAAAGTGCATGAAAATGACGACTCACCACAGCCCCGAGCTTGATTTTCTGCAACCAGACGGTCCCATCTCGGAGTAATAGGAGACAATGACACCTCAAGTGTGTGTTTTGCGTCAAGTCTACTTCGTAATTTTGTTTTAGTCGCCGTTGCTGCAGAAAAGCCCCGCCTCACACAGGTAGGATGTCGGAAATAGCAACAGTGCTACTGTGGCGATCTCAGAATATTCAGCCATAACTTTTATCCAGTTGTCTCGAACGTACTTTTAAGGCCGCTGTCATTTGATCTCCAGCAGTTTTTTTACTCATTTTGCGAGCTCTGGTGTTTTTTTTTTAAGCGGAATCGGTCACGTGACGGGGGAAAGCGTTGCTTGACGTGTGTCAAGCGTGACACACACGGATGGGTCCGCGGACCAGCGGTTGGGGACCCCTGCATTAAGTGGTCGCCAAATAATGTACAACTTCAACGTGTGCTAAACCCTTTTGCGGATTTGCCCCGCCCGCCGTTGAAATGCATGCGGAGTCAAATAACACATCATAGGAAGTGCGTGTCCTTGAGAAGGAAATCTCCCTCTGTGGCGTGCTCGGGACTTCCTGCTCTCTTTGAACAAAAGCTGACATTGCTGGCGAACTGCCTCAGGCGCAGAAAAGACATCACAGACGTGCTCCCATACACACAAGCACACATGCGTTTCATTTTTCTGTGAGTGTGTGTTTGTGTGTGTGTCTGTGTGTGTGTGGTGTTCAGTTACTGCCCCCTATAGGGGCGGGTCTTCCTTATTTGGATAACGGGGTTGTGGATTTCATAGCACAGAGTGGTCTTCCAGCGATAAGACACAAAACTTTTGAAGACTCTGGAAATACTAAAGCTGAGTGAATCGGAAAGAAAAAAAAAAACCTTTGAAAGGAAAAAAAAGGAGCAAAGGTAAAAGTGAGAACAGCTGGACGGCTGAAGGGAGCAGACCAGCCAAAACGGCGAGAGGCAGAGACGGAGATAAGGCGGTGGCAAACAAGGAGACATTGAGAGGGAAGCACATGGTGTAAAATGCCCACAAATTTCACCGTGGTCCCCGTGAAGGACAGCTCGGGAAAGGCGAGCGAGAGGATCGAAGAGGACGATGGCGATGAGAACGATGAGTCGAGGGAGAACGAGGACGCCGCAGGTGAGAGCGGATAGTTTTTGCATCTTTGGGATGGATGAGGAGTAGTCATTACGTCAAGGCAAATGTGTCATTTTGGTTTGCCGGTTGATGTCATAGCCATGGTTAAAGCCTTTTTTACACGCACTGTATTTATTCAGCCCCAAAAAAAGTTTATGAAGTGGTGTTGGGAAATACTCCTTGGGTCATAAGTGCGTTGATAAGTGTTTTGAAAAGACATTCTTTGGCATCATTTCCTCGTTTTGGTTCCCGCTAGCAAGTTCTTTGGCAGATTGTCTTTGGCCTCTATCTTTTCTTCGATAAGCCTTCATTTTCAGCTCTTTTTCTCTTCGCATGTCTCACCATACTACAGTTCCAAAATAAACTCCTCAATCCATCTCCCATGGGATCCCTTACTCATCTGAATCTCAGGGTATGCAAACAACTTATCAAAACCTTTGCACGACGCCTTGGTTCAGGCATGACACAATCACATTCCGGTGCCTTCGGGTTCAAGACAAAAGATACGCATGCACATTTGCAAACCGAGAACTCAAATTAGATACCGAGAAACGTCCGTGGCAATTCTTTCGCTTTAGAATCTGAACAGCCAACCAAAACTACTGCGTAACACTGAGATTGTAACACTGATTGTCGTCTGTGAAGTTGTATTCACTGTGACGCCGCAATAAGCCTTCCAGCTGGTCGGGATTTTTACAGACTCCAGGTTAGAGAGCAGTGTTTTATTGTGACCATACAGGGCAGGGCTGCTGTCTAATTGAGTTTTCCTTTCGCGCATAGCCAAGGCACAGGCAACAAAACCGAGAGAAAGCAAGCTATCCGAAAGATTATTGACTGAAACTCAAGCACCTCTGAATGTGGTCAGCTTCCACATGTATTTTGTGTCGCTGTTTGAAGAATACCGGATATGTTGGATAAGGCCCCTACACAAGTGGAATCATGCTCAAATATATTTATCAAAATAATAATGATATATCTATTTTTTCCCCCTCAGATGCTGTACTGTAAAAGTCTTGGTTCATATGCAGTTAAATCCGATTTGAGTAAGATCCAAGGGAGGGTCTGAAAGCATGTTGTTGCCTCATGAGTACGAGTGAAGAGCGGAATGGTTGTTAAATAGCAGTTTCTGCTATTGATTATTCTGCTGGCTGCCTTCCCGTTGGCTGCGTAGGGGGAGGTGAGACACATGCCCCTTTCTTACCCTCATAAAGCCTCGTTGGAAAAAAAAAATGCTGCTTCACAGATAAGATCACTTTGCGCAAACATGTGAGCCTTGGTTGTTTTTAACCCGTAAGCGTCTCCCATCTGTAAAGAGCGAACGGTGATTTCATTCGTGTCATGCAAACTGGACACACTGAACACAGTACCGCTGGCCAATTGGCCCATCTGCCCTCGACATCTATTTCCTGCTTATTCGCTCACCAAATCTGTTGGTGTTTAACAATATTTGTGCTTTTTCTCCCCCTCTTGCTTTCCTGTCCTTGGAGCCCACATCAGGTGATTGTTCAGCTGCTAGTGGAGTTTACTCTGATGCTCTTGGCAAAATCTCAGTCCTCATCATCTTTTTGGACGAGTCATTTCAAGGACAATTCTGTGCATACAGCTGTTTGAAATACTGGCTGGAATGACTTGTATTCTTCTTATGGCTTGCATCTATCTGAGCAGTCACAGATATGAACAATGCAAACTTTGGTCTCAGCGTGGAGAAGAAAAAAATCCATAAGTCAAAATGTTCAGCTCTTTCTGACTTCTACTTCCTGTTTCCATTTCACAGACCCCCCGCCCCTCCCCGTCCCTCCCCACCACCAGCTCCCTTCTGTCAATGTGGTCTGTGTGATAAGACTCACACACACTCCGCTTCGAATTCCTCCCTTTACCTCTGTATTTTAGGCTCAAAACTACAATTCAGATCAGTCTGTCAAGAACTGCTTTGCAAAAATAAAACATTCATTTGAATTCAGTTCAAATGTCACTGGAGTTTTATCTTCATTTGGACACCAGGATGTCCCAAATTCCTCTTTTTGGGCGTGTAGACTGTAATTTCTAATGCTTATCACAATTGTTTTAAAACTTTTTTTTTTTTTGTCTGTGTTTACATTTTCTGATACTAGTTCATAAATAGAATTCCTAGAAAATCACAATGTCCCATTCCTGGTAAATGGCTTATACATGGCTTGTATGCATTAATGCACAATCCCGCTACAGTCTCATCTTGTGGCAATGGACCAGTCCGGCAAGCATCAATTTTCTCGAGCCCTCTCCCCTGAGCCAGCCGTAGCCCCCCCGCGCAAAGCTGGGCCTGCAGGCGACGCGCTACGGCACGTCTGCACAATGACTGCCTGGCGGGGGATTTTTCGTTCTGCCGGCGTCAAGCGATTTAGTAGTTGAATTAGTTCAATGTGTTTACCGATTCAGAATCAGCCAAGTAAAATGGTATCAATGAAATCAACTGACTTGTGCTTAATATTAAACATAAAAATATTCCAGTGCAACCAGCTATAACAACAAACGAAATGCAATTGTACTTGCTGTGGATATTCTTTTCATTTTATAGGCAGGCCAATATCAGGGTAATGACTGTTTTAAAGAAAAAGACTCAAGGTGATAAAAATGCTTGTGTGTGGGCTTTATTGCGTAATCGTCTCGGATGAACACAATACAGACATTTTTAATCCAAGTAATTAGCTGATGTCGCATGAATGTAGTCACGTGAGTCTTGTAGTTAAAATTCACCGTCGTCCTATCTGACTGAGGTCTACTGAACCCAAAACCCTGAAGAGACACCAGTACACTGTTTCACGTGTTACATAACTGACTGTTGTTTGCTTTAGGGTTTAAGGGCCGAGGATATCATGAACAGTTCAAAATCACCGTCGTCCTATCTGAGGTCTACTGAACCCAAAACCCCGAAGAGACACCAGTACACTGTTTCATGTGTTACATAACTGTTATTTGCTTTAGGGTTTAAGGGCCGAGGATATCATGAAGTGGAACGTCCACAGGCATGCATTGCACTTAGCCACGCTGAAATTGATGCCATCTGACACCAAACTGAGTGGAGCTGGATACGATTAAATCCTTCTTACAGAGTGATTTGATTGACCAAAGCTCAAGCCTTGACACATCTAATGATTCTTCAGCAGATGTGCACGGGTCACACAGGCTGGTGAGTTTAGTGGACATTTTAGTTTGTGAATTCGGTTAAGGGCGAGTTCATCATCATTGAAACACAAACGTATGCGTTACTGGGTATGTCATCGCATGCTTTCCCGATGCTCAGTGATGAGTGCTAGCTGTGCTCTTTGTAGAAGGCTAGGGAGTCATGACTCAGTGTCTCACCTTGAAAACAAGCCAGTGTGCCCCAGCATGGTGCAACACACTCACCTGACTGATAGGTCGCCCGTGGCCAGAAGCCTCGAGCGCAAGCCCACACTCAGGGAGTCTGTGGCTCAAAGCCAGGCCTTGCTCTGTGCCGTAGCCCCGGTGTGGCTTCTGTGTTTTATAAAAAGTTCAGGATTAGCCTAATCTGGTTAAGTGATTTGAGTTCACTTCACATGCTCTTAGACAGAAAGATTAATGAGCAGCTCAAACAAAAGTCGGGTCATTGAGCAGACCGACGACTTCCTGTCAGCGTATGTGTTTTGAAGGAACTATTTAATTTAAAATTTTCGAACGCATGTTTTAATAGCTTCATAATAAAACTCACGAGAAACTCACTAATAATCAAGTCATTGAAGTCTTGACGCAATCGAGGCAAATGGAAGTGCAGTTGATTGATGAAGTTTCTTCACAGCTGATCCAGGAAACAATCATCCCTTCGGTTCAACGCATGTCTCCATCCGCCCCTTCGTGTCCTGACACTCTTGCTTTTCTCAAGCCTTCCGCTTTCCTGTCTTTGCTCCTCCCACTCCGTTTGTGCGTTCACACACACGCACTCGAGTGTTAATGTGAGTAGTTGAGCGTGATTGAGGGAACGCATGCGCGTGAGCGTGCGTGAGGGCGCTCGTGCACGCCGGTCTCGGTGGGAGGGTAACGGGTGCTTTGTGAGCCATGGCTGTCGCTGACATCGTCATCACGGGCCACTTTTCACACACACGCACATACCCAGTCACAGAAATAGCTGATCCTCACATTATCCACACAGCACAGGCAGCATTCCTGCCTTCTGCACTTCACAAAACAATATCGCCATACTTTGGACGCCTATTACTGGAGTTCCGTTGGGACCACTGTTTGAACCCCTCCTCTCGTGAACCTTTTTAAGCCCTGCTCCTCAAAATGGAGCACAGGGGAGGCTCTCGTCGGAGGGGTGAGTTGAATTCTTTTTTTCAAATATCCTGCATTTTTTCTTGACTGAACACGATTATATTTTAGCAACATAAGTAAGTGATATACTGATAAGTTGCGTGTCTCTTTTCTTCTTGGAATAATATGTCAAATCATTTCGGACTTGACTGTGTGCATTTGGTTTCATGATTCTTGTTAATAGCTTCTCGACTGTTGACGACTGCAACATTTGTCATTGACAAATAATCTACAATATATACTGCAGTACTACATATGGTTGATGCTATATTTTTTTACTTACATAGAACTTTAGGCTTGTTTTTTTTTTTTTTTTGTACTGATTGAACAAAAAATGCCGATCATGCTGACACAAAGGCCGAGTCTAAATCCTCCAATAAATTTAATTTTGTTGGGAGTGATTTTTGATTCTTGACATCTGGGAGTTGTCATCTCTCCAGCATGCTGACTGTATCGTCACTCGCTTATGTTTGTAGAGTGCGCCATGAGCTAACTCTGACAGCGTTAGGCAGCTTAGGCATCATCACAGTGCACAGCTTAGCCGATATAAATAGGATGCCCGGTCATTTATTACCACAGTGACCAGAGAAGCTGACCTAACCATTAGCGGATCTTCAATGTTCCCGCTACCTGATGTCAAACCTGTACCGATCAGAAAGCACTGAGCTAATGGATTCTGTTCCTAGCCCAATCTATTCGGTGCCTCTTTTAATCAGAGATGTCATCATTCATACAAAACTGAAGGAGAAAGTTCAAGCTATCGCATATAACAATCGGTCTTCCTGTATATTCATTTTTATGGCTCAGTTTTGACGAAACACATCTCTGTACGCCCGGACCACCTTGCTGTGGTCCACTGGGAATGCTTGTTGCACACTATTTTGAAGTCTCCACAATCACGAGCCGTGGCTGGTGCTCCCTCAGGAGTTGGACCTAGCTCATTTTTCCAATTGCCCTCTTCGTTTTTAGTCCTCAGGGATTTTGAGGGGAACGTGTTTTTTTTTCACTTTGGTTTTTCATTGCTGAGATGGTCTGGAAGCTAATTAACTCTAACCTACGGCGCTTTTGGAAATTCTCTGAGAACGGGTGTGTTCCGAGTGGTAGAGTGCACTCCGCTGTCATTAGTTTTGGAACGCAGCCAGCACCGGTGCACAGTGTCCCCAACCAGAGTGCCTATTGCCCAGCGCCATTTTTGGTGCACTCTGAATAGCTGAATGACAAATTTGAGCAGCACTCTTAAGTTTCTGAAGTGGGTTAGACAGATTTCGGATTGAGCTATTGCCCCTCCGAGCCCCAGTGTAGCACCACGCATGCTTTGGAGTACCATTTAGGGATGGGAAGAATCATGGATTTTTCGCTACTGTATATCATGATGGAGATGTAAGCTGAATCTATGAATACATTTTGATCGATTACCAAATAATGCAGTGCTGACAGAGTGAAAAAGGTGAAACACACCAGTCAGATGGAGCCCGGAACCCAGGGGTGTAAAACAATTTTTTGTCAAGGGCCACTTTGGAGTTACGTCTTCCCTCGAAGGGCCGTTATGGCATTGGAACCAAATAAATGTTTAATTGTCTCATTATTGTACACAAGAAATTGATGGATTACTAGTTTTGAAATCTGTCCATTTAACAATCGTAGTTTGTCAAAGGGAGTGTAAACAGGGTAATGAAATTATTGCAAAATCTCAACAGTCTTTATTACACATGACAATTTGACATTTCGGAACAGATTTTAGCAAGATTCACACAAGTTGACATGTGATTTGCTTTCGCGGGCCACATAAAACAACATGGAGGGCCGGATTTGGTCCCCGCACCTCGAGTTTGACACGTGAGCCTAAACACAAAATGGTTTTGCGTTTGTACAGGTGACGGCGTCCCAAAGGAAAACAGCCCCTTCATCAACAACACAGACAACGACAAGAGTAGCAGTTACGATGGCACCAACATGGCACTTTTTGAGGTAAGCGCCCATATTTGGGCCTCCTACATAAAACAATGTAAGTTTGCCTGGCAGAAGCAAGTTTTACGGCGACCTTACAGG
Source organism: Hippocampus comes (assembly GCF_001891065.2). NCBI lineage: Eukaryota > Metazoa > Chordata > Actinopteri > Syngnathiformes > Syngnathidae > Hippocampus > Hippocampus comes. Next base: position 278,677 of record NW_017805409.1, read on the forward strand.
GGAAACAGATTGTGTTTATGTGTTTTGGTGAGACAATCCACTTCAAAAAAAAAGTTTCAATTGTTCTAAGGTAGTTCTCGGTCACAAGATCAGTGTTTCATAGTCACACTTGGGTGGTCAGTCAACAATGTTCGCCGTCGCCACCTCTGGCCCCATTTTGGGCTGAACACAACGCATAAGAAACGAAAGTAACATCACATCTTGAGAAAATCTGCTTCTTCTCTCATCTGGAGCTTCTCTTTCTAGTCAGAACAAGGCAAAAAGTTTCCACTGATACAAAGAAGTCATATTCTTGGACTCTAATTAAATTTTCTCCTCGTTAAGCAATGTAAATATGAATGAGCTTATTTACCTTGAAATCTCGATCCAGCTGAGGCGCTGCCAAGTGCGTTGCTCTGCCTTCTGGCTAACCTTGCTGGTTGGTGATCGCTGGACTTTGTATTGATTTAATTAGAAGGCATAACCTTAACTTCATAAACCCTCCGTAAGCCTGATCAGGTCATGTTGCTGTTTGCCAAAAGGTTTGCGTTTTTGTTTTTGACATTTGTCAAGGATTGGGTTTTATCAGTTTCATTTTTTCTGAGCGACGTCCTGTCTCGGTCTGTTTTTTTTTTTTTTTTTTAAATACATTCACCTTGATTCTTAGCTTTCTTCCAATTGCAGGAGGAGATGGACAGCAACCCCATGGTGTCATCGCTTCTCGATAAACTGGCAAACTACACAAATCTCACGCAGGGAGCCCAGGAACACGAGGAGGCCGATGACGACGAGGGCTCCAAAAAGAAAGCCATCAAGGTGACTTCAAAATTGTTCCCTAAGCTCTCTGTGCAATGTTTGAATCTTCGGTGGGTAAGGCGAGTGATGATTATGTATTTTCTAGACTTGCGGAGCATAATGCAACCTATGACTCGTAATGTCTTATTGATCTGGGGGGAATGCACGTTCCCTCTTTGACCCGTGACCCCGTTGTTTCGCTCATGAGACAGCGGTCATCATCTATAAACAGTCTGGTCCTGAGTTTATTACTGAGTCAGCATAAGCCTGCGTGTGTACAATTATTATGATTATTTATTTTTTTTGTCAACACAAAATTTGTTGTAATGACCGGGTGTAATTTCGCAATCTCTTCCACGACCTGCTTTCAACGCTTGTATTTATCTGACGCTTACTTTCCCTCCGTCTAGAGTCCTCAAATGGGAACTTTTATGGGCGTCTATCTCCCCTGCCTCCAGAACATTCTGGGAGTCATCCTTTTTCTACGCCTTACCTGGATCGTCGGCACGGCCGGCATCTTAGAGTCTCTGGCGATAGTCGGCTTGTGCTGCTCTTGTGTGAGTATTCAACCAAAACGTGTTTCGCATTTGTGCAGCATTGGTGCATCAGAGCTGGAAGAGATGGCCCCAAATTCCCGCCCCAAATTTCTTATAGCTGCTATTCTTTAAGAGACCAAGATGGATCGGTGACGGCCCGTCATCGATCGAGAACTTTTCAACTCATGTCATCCGCACTCGCAAGACTCGTCATATGGCCCCACTCTTAACATTTGTTTTTTTTTAATCAAGAGATTTAGAGCAGTCACGAGCAGGATTATATAAATTTGTGTGTGTGTGTGTGTGTGTGTGTGTGCGTGTTTCCCTCTGTCTGTCTGCCTTAATGAAGGACGAAGCGTTCCACTCCCCACGCGCAACGCATAATCCCCAACCATCTGCAAAGTGTCAGAAATACTGCGATGTGCACTCTCACACACTTGCCGCAATTTCCCAATCCCGCGTCAGACAATGGATTACCTCCGATTAATCGGGGAAAGTACATGCAGAAACCTCGGGCGCAATCTCAGCAAAATGCTTTGCGTCGCCTTCTCGAAGACACGCTCCCTTACACTTCGTGACCATCGCATTCACACTTTGCCACGACCGGTTTACGAATGATATTCGAAATACAACCGATTGGAAATACAATCTTCTTATTTCGTCATTCCAAAAAAAATGTGTGCAATGTATTGATGATGTGAAAGAGTCGCTCACAGCAGATGTCGCGGACTCTGATGAGATTTAAATGTCGGACGTGACACTCAACTCCCACGGCAAGGCCGCATGCGCTTTGAAAGGTTCGTTGCCGTTACGTAATAGGTAGAAGAAAGAAGGCTGATCTTAGTCAAATAGATTAATGTTCATTTTGATTACTTGGACCACATACTCTGGATTGTTTACACGGTCCGTGTGCTCGTAGGTCATAGTTTGCGCAGTGTAGTCCAAATAAATAGCCTTCGGAGAGGGTGTAGGGGGGCAAGAGCAAAAAGTTGTGGAAGAATTTACTGTATTTAGCTTAGAGGAGAGTCATGGTTGCTTTGTTCAAGTGAAGTAAATATACCAAGCTCTGACTACTTTTCTTTGTGGTATCTTAAGTCAGGCGTTCCTGGTAGAGTGCAAGTCAAGTTGTATAGCTTGGGATTTAGGAGGAAGTGAACGGTAAAATTAACGGGTAATTGGCTTTACTCCAGCCTGTCTGCCGTTTTAAACCGGATGGTCTTCGAAGAGCCGGAGGTTTATCTTGGTCACGGATAGTCACGGGCGCTGCTCAGGTCCTCGCTGCTCTCCCTATCGCTCTTTCTCCTTTTTTTTTCTTTTCCATGACCTCACCTTCACGTGTCCGCCCCCCTCTTGATGTGTTATTGTTTAAGTTAATTTCAGCTCCATGTCACTGTTATCTCGTGCCCTGTCCTTCCTCTCATTGAGAGGCTCTCGGGTGATTTTCCGACGAGCGTTTTGCAGCTACACAATGACTGATTTCACGGGAAAAGCTTGTACGCATTACCAATCCAAGAGACTTAGCGCGTAAGCCTTTCAAGATGCTTTTTAACAGGCGAAATGATGGCTTAAGCCACCCAAAGACTCCAACTCTGTGTATTATGTCATTATGTCAGCATGGAAAAAAAAAAAAAAAAAAGTAGTGACACTCTCAAGGTGACAGCCAAATGTTGTTTTTGATGGAAAGTCCACAATTCGTCCATAAGGACAAAAGACCAAATGTGAGCTTTTGTTCCCGTGTTCTCCTTCCAGACCATGCTGACAGCCATCTCCATGAGTGCAATTGCGACAAACGGCGTCGTGCCAGGTGTGATACCGACTCATTCGTTCATGATCACTCGCTGGAAACGTTTTCCCAACTTAAATTTTTTTCCCCCCCCACAGCGGGAGGTTCCTACTATATGATTTCCAGATCACTTGGCCCCGAGTTTGGTGGAGCTGTCGGTCTCTGTTTCTACCTGGGTACGACTTTTGCGGGCTCCATGTACATCCTGGGTACTATTGAGATTCTATTGGTGAGGAAACACGCCACGCGGCCGGGGTCGTTTTTGACCGCGGTGTTGCGTAACAAATATTCCTCCACTTCCCCTTCAGACCTACATTGTGCCGAAGGCGGCCATCTTTGTGGCGGAAAAGAAGGAGGACCAAGGCGACGCCCTCCTGAACAACATGCGCGTCTACGGCACGTGCTGCCTGACGCTGATGTCCGTGGTTGTCTTTGTGGGAGTCAAATATGTCAACAAACTTGCCTTGGTCTTCCTGGCCTGTGTCATTCTCTCCATCCTCGCCATCTACGCCGGCGTCATCAAGACCATCTTTGAGCCGCCCGACTTCCCGTGCGTCAAGCGTACATCTTCTTTCGCAGATTCAAGTGGTTGAGTTAGCATGCAAGTAGCGTGACGGACTCTTGCTCTCTCTTCTTTCTTGACATAGCGTCTGCATGTTGGGAAACCGCACATTGCAGAACCACAACTTCGACAAGTGTCTTAAGATGGACATGGTGGATAATGTGACTGCCACCACGCAGCTGTGGAAGCTGTTCTGCAACGGCCCTGATTTCAACGCCACCTGCGACGAGTATTTCCTCAACAACAACGTGACCCAGATTCAAGGCATCCCGGGACTTACCAGTGGGGTTATTTCAGGTGTGAACGCAACCTGCGCTTGCTTGATTTGAGTGGTGTGTGAAAATGTTGGTCGTTTGTATTTGGAGGGTGTTTTCGTGAATCCTAGTTGGCCATACAGCCCTCATTTCTGTTTCACTGCATGTGCTCTGTTTTTTTTAACCCTTATTTTCATTGTTATTTCAAATAAACACTTAGCTTCTCACTTGCAGATTCGTTTATCTGGATGTTTTGAATGTATGGTCATTACATTTCCAAAATGAAGGTTTCAAAAAGGCCTTTCTTTCTGAATTTCTCTTTCGCTGACCATTTCAGAAAATATGTGGTCGGAATATGGGCCGCTGGGCATGTTGGTTGAAAACAAGAAGTTGTCATCGGTTGGAGGAAGCGATCCCACGCAGGACATCGACCTGCCCTATGTCGTCAATGACATTGCTTCCTTCTTCACGCTGCTTGTCGGGATCTACTTCCCCTCTGTCACTGGTGAGAGCGCTACCAACCAAACACCCACAGGTTGTTCAGCGGTGGGCCTCATGTTTTTACAAAGGCGTTTTTGTTTTTGTGACCTCTCAGGTATCATGGCCGGTTCTAATCGATCGGGTGATTTGCGAGATGCCCAAAGGTCCATCCCAGTTGGAACCATCCTGGCTATCTTTACCACCTCCATCATATGTATCCTTTTAATATTCTTACTCTGAGACTAGAGTTCGTCAGACCGATAATCAGTTCTGCCGGTTGAACACATAATTCTTACTTCATTGTTCCGTTGACTCCATCGACCACGCTTGCGTAACGTAATGCAATGCACTGTACTTTTTGAAACATCCGTGAAAATAGCGAGATTGTTAATTTTGTGAAGTGACTTGTATAGTTGGAGTCAGTGAGCGCTTAAGAACGCTGTCACACATCACACTGTGAAAGCGTAACTCGGTGGAAGCATGAAGTGCAACCTGTGTAAATAGCAGCGGACCCTGGAACAGTTTTGTGGTGGCACAAATCAAGCCCGAATGAGAAAAAAAAAAAATCAAATCCGACGACAACATTATGGAGAGCGTATTCTCCTGAACAGTTTGCCTCAGATTTCACCTGTGTGGTGCTCTTTGGTGCCTGCATTGAGGGCGTTTTACTTCGAGACAAGTAAGACTTTGAAAACACACACACACACACACACACACACACACACACACACACACACACTTTGCCACATCCTGCGCGCGTTTCAAAATCGGCTGATTCGAGTCATTTATTTGACCAAACCGGTTCACATTTCTTCATTCCGTTCGTTCAGCACACGATGCTTTATTGTTCATGAGAATTCAATCCCAGCGCTTATGAGTCTTTTGGGCTTTTCAGAAGACTTACGACAGTGCTTCAAATTCATCATTTTGTATCGATGAAAAGAGAAAGACTGATATAACAAAGATGGAGTGAAGAGAGAGTGCATTCTTTCCCTGAGAGTTCAAATTGTCTCCTGGTATTTGGAGCGCTGCCAACATGCCATTCCAACACATTATGCAGCGACGCATTCCTTGTTTTGTTTTTGTTTTGGTAGGTTTGGCGACTCCGTCAAAGGCAACCTTGTGATTGGCACGCTGTCGTGGCCTTCACCTTGGGTCATTGTCATTGGCTCCTTCTTCTCTTGCTGTGGCGCGGGGCTCCAGAGTTTGACCGGTGCCCCACGCCTGCTGCAAGCCATCGCACGAGACGGCATCGTACCTTTCTTACAGGTAAGACACCGACCCGTGGGCAGTCGGTGCAAGCAATCTCTTCGCCTTCCACACTTTCGCCATGCACCATTTTAGGTATTTGGTCACGGAAAGGCCAACGGAGAGCCGACCTGGGCTCTCCTACTGACCGCCGGCATCTGCGAGATTGGAATACTCATCGCTTCTTTGGATGCCGTGGCGCCGATCCTCTCCATGTGGGTGTCTCGCTGCCTCCTTTTCAATTCCCCGCTTCTTGAGCCTCGACGCGGGAGGTCACGAGATGGCAATCCAGATGAATGAATCTTGGGATCTGTTCTCCTCATGCAGGTTTTTCCTCATGTGCTACCTGTTTGTCAACCTGGCGTGCGCCGTTCAGACTTTACTTCGAACCCCAAACTGGAGGCCGCGCTTCAAATATTACCACTGGTCAGTGATTTATTATGATGCCAACTGCTGTATGTTCCTGATGATCCGTTTCGCTTTTCATTCACACCCGGACACAAACTCAACCCCATTAAGATTAATTCCACAGCAAAGCCTGTGGAAAATTCCCCCTCGTGTCCTGAGAATGTCATCACTTTGCTCCGGGTTTAAGCCGTCAGCTGTCCATTCCGAAATGGGTTTATTTGTTCCTCCACCAATGAGGCAAAAGCATGGCACCGTTCTATAAATAGATGGCTTTTGAAATTAGTGGATGAGAGTTGTTAATTGTTTTTTTTTTTTTTGTTTTTTTCCAACAGGGCTCTCTCTTTTCTGGGAATGAGCTTGTGCCTGGCTCTCATGTTCATTTCGTCCTGGTATTATGCCATCGTTGCCATGGTCATCGCCGGCTGCATCTACAAATACATTGAATACAGAGGGTGAGAATGACTGGTGATGTCATCCAATTTTAATGTGCACCGAAATACTTTTCAAGTGAGAAGACGCCTGGCGCCATTTACACAGAGTATTGTATTGTATTCCATTATTTCTGCGCAGGGCAGAAAAGGAGTGGGGCGACGGCATCCGCGGCCTTTCGCTCAACGCCGCCCGTTTCGCCCTCATTCGTTTAGAGGAGGCTCCCCCGCACACCAAGAACTGGAGGTACAGCATAGCCTGAGTCAGCATCGATGTAACGTTGTGGCATCTGTGAAACCGTGTGACTGATGGGCCAAACTTAAGAAATATGCAAGTCAGCAAAAAGTGATTCCTTTCCTCTTTCCATCAATCCAGGCCTCAGTGTTTGGTGCTGTTGAATCTGGACTCAGACCAAGCGGTGAAGCATCCGCGCCTGCTGTCGTTCACCTCTCAGCTGAAGGCCGGAAAAGGCCTAACCATCGTGGGAAATGTATTGGAGGGGACTTTTCTCACAAAGGAAGCCGAAGCAAAAAAGGCCGAGCAGGTATGACAGGAGACCACCACGAAAGAGGAGAATTCATGACACTGTGGACGAATATTTCATGTGTTTTTCACTGAAATTCCCTCCAGAACATCAAGTCTTCCATGACGGCAGAGCGGACCAAGGGTTTCTGCCATGTTGTCGTTTCCTCCAACCTCCGAGACGGGGTCTCCCATCTAATCCAGTCGGCCGGGTTGGGCGGCATGAAGCATAACACGGTCCTAATGGCCTGGCCGGGAACCTGGAAGCAGTCCAATGACCCGCAGTCGTGGAGGAATTTCATAGGTACAGAGCAGACGCCGAGGATGATGGCAAAGCTCCAATGCAAATCAATTATTTGGAGTACGGCTCACATCCCGGCTTGGGCTCCGGCTCACGTGCCAGTCTGAATGAAATATGCAGAGCCAAATGGGATGACGCCCGCCGAATAATGGGATGTTGCTTCTCCATCACGGTTGGGAAGGCTCTCGTCATTGCTCTCACCCCGTCCTTGTCTTCCCAGAGACGGTGCGGGAGACCACGTCCGCGCACCAGGCCTTGCTTGTCGCGAAGAACGTGGACAGCTTCCCCACCAATCAAGACCGCCTCGGCGAGGGAACCATCGACGTGTGGTGGGTGGTTCACGACGGAGGCCTGTTGATGCTGCTGCCTTTCCTGCTGCGACAGCACAAAGTAGGTTATGGACGCGTGACACTTCCTCTTTCGCTTTGTAGGCTTGGAAAGTAGACGGAGATACAATATACAATCAATAAAGGTCATCTTTTACAAATATTTCAACAACTGTCCTTCAGGTGTGGAGAAAGTGCAAGATGCGCATTTTCACCGTGGCCCAGATGGATGACAACAGCATCCAGATGAAAAAAGATCTCCAAACGTTCCTTTATCACCTGCGGCTCAACGCAGAGGTGGAAGTGGTGGAAATGGTAAGACCCGCGTGTGTCATGTTTCCGTGAATTGTGACGCAACACGACGGTTCTGCAAAAGGCGGTCGAAGAGAACCCGTGGCGAGGTTGCGCTCGTTGAAATCGGCCATTGAACCGAACCTTCTTCTGCGTGCAGCATGATAATGACATCTCGGCCTTCACCTATGAGAAGACTCTCGTGATGGAGCAGAGGTCTCAGATGCTGAAACAGATGCAGCTATCCAAGACTGAGAGGGAGCGAGAGGTACCACCATCCCTCATTTTTTTTTTTTTTAACTCCATTGACAGTTTACTAACTGACCGAATTGGGCTCTTTGATTATATGTTTTTTTTTTGCTCCCCATTGATAAATGGCACACATCCAGCATCATCACATCACATTACATCAGCTCAGATGAGCTCGACAATCAGTTAAAAATCAAACTAAGGTCTCAACTTTACCATCCGTCATCACAGTCCGTGGCCCTTTTTGACAGTTGGTCCCATTTGCTTTTTATCTGCAATCACCTTTCGGGGGGCTATGGCGCACTACTACTCAGATTCAGAGTATCACTGACGAATCACGTAACTCAATCCGGAGGAAGAACCAAGGTGCTGCCGAGGGCGCAAGCCTCAGCCGGCAGTCCTCTCCGACGGAGGACACGCAGGAGGATGAGGTAGTCCTTTTGCTTTGTCCACCCCACTGTCCCCTTAGTGGCCCGGTTTCACAAAGTGTCATCTACGGGCTACCGTGCAGCCTGTGTGTCGACGATACCACAAGAGTACTTTCCGTCAAAACGTGCGTTCTAAATAATAATGGCGCAGTTCAACACAAGAGCTCTGTGGTGCTTTGTGAATACCAACCTGTCACGCTCCCAAGAATGCCGCCCGAGACCATCTGATATCCAACCTACATTCAAATCTAACCCCAAATACCCCTTGACGAAAGACTGGACAGTATTGTTCCCAAAACTGACCTCACTCCTTTTTCCTCCGAAATGGAGCTTACACCATCTCAGGTTAATTTGTGCTCCTTTATTTCTCTCAATTAACGATCTGGTTGGTCTAACCTCCACTTGAGCTAACAATACTGTCCATTTTGGTCATACACAGTCACTGCGCCGTTTTACCCCGCCCCCTCCTGCACTTATGACCTAACCACGGTCATTATGATGCGATATAGGTGTCGGTGCAATGTTGTCGTGAACGTCAATAAATTTTTGGGAGGACTATAAAGAAATCATTTGGATCAATAGCGGGGGAATGTGGTCCATTATCTTGCCTTGTTTCTTTTATATTGTATGGTGGTCTGTGTCATGTGTCGTGCGTTTCCATATCCTCCTCCTCTGTTTTGTATCCCTTCAGTACATTTTATGTTTGCTCCTTCTCTGAATTTCGGGCAATCATCCCATCTTCCCGGCGTTCTTTCATGAAATTTTCATGACTCTTGCACATTGATTTTTCTTTCTCTCTTTGTGCTACGCATCGCACGTATCCTCGATTCTCGTTTCTTTACTGCCGGACTTCCTGTCTGCCAACCCTCGGCGTTGTGTCTTGAAGCCACGTCTGTTTCCGCCAGGCCCAACTGATCCATGACCGAAACACGGCCTCCCGCGCCTCCATGAACGACAAGTCCGAAGCCGTCCCCGATCGGGTTCACATGACCTGGACCAAGGACAAGCTTTTCACAGAGCGGAACCGCAACCGCGAGTGCAACTCCAACGTGGCCATGCGAGACCTCTTCAACATGAAGCCGTAAGTTGCCTTTAGCTGGTGATCCCTCAAATACAGCAGACGTTTCATGGGAAGGTTTTTAGCCATTTTCATTTATTTCCGACAAAGAGAACACCGTCTTGTGTGATGTCATACATAGAGGTGTTGTATCCCTTTTCCCCTCAAGATTTTGGCTGAATTCCGAATTTGACACTCTCAGGGGCGTTCAACTTTTGAGATGCTTCTGTACTAGACACCAAAAAAGGAACAAACCAACAAAAAAAATCATGTGAAATAGTCAAGATTGCACGGCATGAGCATTCAAGCTGCACGGGTGAGCGTGCACGCATGTGTGTGCCTTAACGGCCGTTTCAGTCTGAGTGCACGGCTAGCCCCCTCAGCCCACTCATGTGGACTAACTCCTTGTCTATCATCATTAAGTCCTCACACGACTGTCTCCCTAAAAGAGCGACACCTTTTTCTTTTCCACGGCTCGCTGGACATCAGACGGGCCAGCCAAGTGCGACTTTTGAGGCTTGCGTGGCCAGTAGCGGGGCTGATTTTAGATGCATCTAAAGGCTGTCTTTGTTTTGTCCCATTTTTCTCCTTCTAGAGAGTGGGGGAGCTTGTAAGTTGCATTCTGTTGGCCCCGAGACCGCATGCGTGTGTGCCACTTTAATCAGTGTCCTTCCGTGCATGTGCATGTGTGTGTTGGTGTCGTGCGCACGTGCATGAGTATACCTCGATTAACTTGCAGCTAATATGACCGTGAGCAAAATTGTGCTTTCCATCTGCCATTTAGTGGAGTAAATGTAAAATTGGGAGTCGGGATGGGCATTGAAATGAACTCTCAGGGTGAAAAAACAAAAGTCAAATGCGAGTCTTTATCTGGAAAGCTGAATTTTGTGAACAAGCGTCATCATTTTCATGCAGTTTGGTTTCGAGGTGTGTGTTGGCATCATTTAGCGTCAAGACAAGCGTTGACATCGACACTCAGACTTGTGTTTGTGTGCTTGTGCGTGTGAAGCCAAGCTTCACTGATACAGTTGAGGCCAAAGGTTTTTGGCAACCACCGTGATGACTAATTTTGCTGATTTGACAAAGAATAATTCGATGTACATACCAGTAATCAATTTATTTTAATTTTATTTTAAATTGTAATTAAATGTGACAAAAGTCAGCATTTGCAATGCTGACCCCTTTTTCAGACCTTTTAGTTTTTAAGGAACTCCTCAATTTCTAAATGCTCATGACCAACACTATGAAAGCCACATAATGAGTGAAACATGAAATTAGAGTCAAAGCTAAATCCGATGGCCACAACTGTACTTGGTGATTCGCTTTTATGTCTTACACTGTCAACCTTTTGTGCGTCGTCTTTGATTCGTATTTTATGAACATTTGACCGGTGACTGTGTAAAAGCGCTGTACTGACTTCGTCTTGTTAACCCAGAAACCAGACCAACGTCCGCCGCATGCACACGGCCATCAAACTGAACGAGGTGGTGGTCAACAAGTCCCAGGGAGCCCACCTGGTTCTGCTCAACATGCCGGGACCACCCAAGAACCGGGGAGGAGACGAGAACTGTATCCTTTTATGTGTACCTTTTCGTCTTCCGAAAAATTATTATTTTTTAAGTCACGTCAAATTGTAGCAGGGCCTAGCTTATGCTAGGCGGGCCTCGATTGCTGACTAAAAAACTCACCTACTTGCTGTTTTATGCTTCGGCCACAAACCTCTTTGGGTCGATGTCAATTACTCGCTGACAGAACTGGCCTCCCCAAAGAGGTTTGGCATCGCCTATGGATACCACCAGATTGCGCCAAAGCAACATTTTAGTCTTGCGAGCCGTTTTTGATGACCATATGCTGCTCAAATATTAGAAATTGAAACATTCCGTAGAAATGTTGTGTCACCATGATTGTTTGATTTATCGTGTTATCTAAAACGTTATATGCTGCTTCACTTCCTTCCTCTCAGATATGGAATTCCTCGAGGTTTTGCTGGAGGGTCTGAACCGAGTCCTGCTTGTCCGAGGCGGTGGGCGGGAAGTTATTACAATCTACTCTTAGAGGGGAGGGGTGGGGCAAAAACAAAAAAAACAATAAGAACCTCCCACCCCATTCTGTATATTATGGGCCGTCGCCTTGGATATCAGTCACCAGGCATTTATTTTGAAAGGGAGGACACTTAATTGGGTTCCTATTAAGATGGGATGGCGGAATCACTAGTGATTGATGGTTAGTCAGCGGGTGCTTGGGAAAGGAGGAGAGATGTTGCGGGCTCGCTCGCGAGCGAGGCGGGTGCACGCGAGGCCACGCTACAAAAAAAACAGCAACAAAAAATAGCGCATAGAGACACTTTATATTTTTCATTCAACTCGTGACGAGGTTATTTTGTTTGTTCACCTTCTTTCCCCTCGTTGTTGTCATGTTGTCAACACTCGGCGTTGACTGTGATGTTGCACCTCGTAGTCTCTTTTACTCTTTGGTGGCCCAAGAGAGTTTTGTGTGCTCGGTGAAGTGAAACACGTCGTAGGGAGTTGTTGTGCTGCAGCTGTGTGATTGGAGAAGCCCACCCTTTGCTGGCTTTTCTCAGCTTGTTTATCACACACGCAAACATCCTCAGCTATGAATGGCCAAAAATGTATTTACGTTTGTCATCTCCTCCTTTCTTGGATGACATCATCATTGGCCTTCGCTGCATTGAAAGAGTCAACAAAAGCACAACTCGCATCTTACACTGACAGACTTTTGCACTAACCAGAATCTTACAAGTTTGCGTTGTGGCTAGGGCACGTCAAAACCACACTATTTACCGTTTTACAGACACACACACACACACACACACACACACACACACACACACACACACAGCTTTGTGCACCTGACTGAATTCGCTGAATTGCTTAAATCCATAGAATAAGAAGAGAAAGTGCCAAAATAATTTAAAAGGAAACTGTGGAAGTCTTAATGTTACGCCCACCCCCAAATTATGATTATCAACTCATAAAAATCAACAATTTCTTTCATAGATGTGACTCAGAAATTGCGACCGTTTAAAGTTTCAAAACTCAAATTTCCCCATGGCATTTGTCCGCTCCGCAGTTTCTTTCAATTTGCAGTATTTTTTAAGTGATAAAAGTTGGATTTTCCTGCACGTCTTTGCTTGAAAATGTCCAACTTGTGAGTCCAGTGGTCATGTTCGTATATTTTTGTGTTTTGTTGTGTTTTGTTCAATTGTCGTATGGTTGAGCAGCTGTAGTTTTTCCTTACGTGAACTGAACTTCTGTTACTTTGCGTGTCTGTTGATTTTTATCAAAAGTGGCAGTTTGAACAAGTATGCGTAAATGAAGACAGCTCCATTTTACAGTACAGCTTTTATTTTTTTTCAACCCACCTGAAATGCAACCTTCCGAATACAGCAACAAACTTTTGAAGCAAGCAAGGTACATGGGAAAAAGCTGCATGACACTGTTACAGTCTTTCTTTGTCATTTTTAGCCTCACAAAGAAGTTACGCTATAAACATTGTCTCGTTTTGAGAAATTAAAACCAAAATCATGTTATTCAAGTTTATTTTTAATTCTGTTGCTGTGCTCAGTGGCACTAAAATGTAATCTTAATACCTTGAACAAAAGATGGTGCAAAAGAGTTGACCGGGGTGCTGGAGGTGTTGTTTCGCAACTCAGTGAACTGGGAGGTGACTGGAGAATGTTATCTACCTCAAAGGTGTCACGGAGGCTTGAAGACACACACACAAAAAAAATATGGACACACATTGCAGTTTCACTAAGGAGGGAAAAAAGAGGGGGGGAAAAGCCTCGGCTCTATGAGGCAAGCGGCATAGTTGTGTGTGTTTGTGTGCGTGTATGGGTGTTTGCGTGTACGCGTGTGTGCGTCTACCTGTGTGCATATGCGTGTCTGTGTGTTCTGAGAAGTGAAGAAGCTGCTTTATTTTCGTCCTGCCCGACGCCTGGTGGCCGTCACTGGACGGAACAGGAAGTCACTTTGTGGGAGCACGCGTAGAGACGGTAGCCCTGTAAATTATATTTGTGCCTCTCTGAGTAACTATTAAAAAGTGCTGAAATAAAAGCGAAGTCGTCTGTGGTCTTATTGTGCTCGCTCTGCTGCAAAGTTACTATTAAATAACTAAAAATGAAATTGCTGCGATTGGCTGGCACCGGTTCAGGGTGTACCCTGCCTCCTGCCCGAAGACAACCAAATAAAAACTCACAACAGCTAAAATGAAAGACTAGTGATAACCATGCTGAGCTTTGAAAAATGTGCAATTGTGAATCAGATTAAAGATAAATGCAATGCAACAAACTGGCCAATCAATACTTCCTTACTGTATTCAGTTCAAGTGACTTAATTTGTCCAGCAGAGGGCAGCATTGTTTTCGAATAAAATGTCAGGAATCATGGCACAACATTAGCAGCAGCATTCCTGTATGAAAATCAGTTGTTCAGTTCAAGTGACTTAATTTGTCCAGCAGAGAGCAGCATTGTTTTCGAATAAAATGTCAGGCAACATTAGATAAATACAGGAATAACATTAGCAGCAGCATTCCTGTATGAAAATCAGTTTGTGCATTTATTTAAAATGCTTAATGTCCAGTTTAAGGTCCATGTACTAATACTCTTTTTTCCCCAGCAGGACAATTTAGCGCACAAGTAGAATGACTGCAGTGCAATTGTATAGGAACTGTCTGACTAGGAATGTATTTTTCCACTACTGGTGCCAAACATATGCAGTTAAACCTTAGGAGTGGACTACTGTCCTGCACTAGTAAACCAAACAGGCCCAATGAATAGGGAGGTGTCAAGCGCGAGGCAGGGAGTTGCGCACTAGTAACCTCCTGGACCCAAAATGCCCTCCACTTGTAATCTTGCGAGGTATGTCCTCCGCTGTCATTTGTTTGCTCTTTACACTGTTGACCAAATCAATAGGGCCTATGCTTGACCCACTAAATTGTTAAAAACGGGAAAACTGAAAAGCTCAAAGAAGCTTAATGATTCATTCATGTTTGTCTTTGTCATCTGTTGAACTTTTCACTAACGAATCGCAACTGAGAAACAGCAATATTATTAGTTAGTTTTTTTTAAACTTTGTGTTTATGAAGCCAAATTTGTAATTCCTTACTCAGTAAATTACCCTTTTAAAACGGTTTAATTTTATCCGGAAACGGAAGGGTTAAAACGAAAAGCGGCAGGCAGGTGTCAAGTACGGAGAGACAGGAAATCATCAAGGACGGTCTCGCAAAATAAAATAAAACATAGTTCTCCGGCCACTATAATTCTTGCGAATCTAACTTTAGCTAGAGTTGTAGTTTGATGATGCTTGGTCCCTAGAATATTTTCTCACCCCCCGCCAAGCACACTCCACCCCCTTAGATTGACGCCCATCATGAGGAGAACAGATAATGTCCTAAAATTCTGACACCGCTGTCTTTATTCTGAAGGGTCAGCTCAAGCAACGTTAGGCAAGTAAGGCGAACTTGACGAGTGGTTCAAAGCCGCAACATCGCTGCCTGCTACCTACCGCCACCTCCTCTGAGGATCCTTTTAAGGAGAAGACGTTCGATTGCATCACAATTACAACACATTTGACGACTTTTCATTAGGGCTTCGCTGTGTCTATTTGGTGTCAAGTGAGAGAAGGTGACAAGCCAGCGGCCGCTTGGTGCAATCCGCCGGACGGACGCTCTTAACGCCGCGATGGTGCGTTTCTATTTTGCTTTTTGACGCCGCAGCGAGGACAAACGGGCTGGTGTTCTTATTTGGTGGTTTATTTCCAGCCTGATATTTACTATGATTCATCCGCCGATGTCGTAGCTGGCGGGGCAATGCACCACGACGGCGAGCGATTATCTGCAGGTGGATGGCCAACCTGACGCAAAGCCTCTGCAAAATCAACAGCTCAGAACCGCCGCCGGACATTTTTAAAGCCGAATCATGCTTCCAGGCGTAGGCGTGTTCGGCACCAGCCTGACCGCCAGGGTGATCATCCCCTTATTGAAAAATGAGGGATTCGCCGTCAAAGCCCTTTGGGGCCGCACGCAGGAAGAGGCAGAGGAGCTGGCCAAGGAGATGGACGTCCCGTTTTACACCAACCGGATCGACGACGTGCTGCTGCACCAGGACGTGGATCTGGTTTGCATCAACCTGCCTCCGCCTCTGACGCGGCAGATCGCAGTCAAAACCCTGGGTGAGTGGCCGGGAGGGGATGGTGAGGGGCGGGCGGGATGCTGCTGCCGCGGCTGCACCTGCTGCTCGGGGCTTGCCTGATGCCCCCACCCGCCGCAGCAGCAGCATCAGTCAGTGTGCTTGACTCGAAAGGTGTGGCTGGGGAGAAGGCTTGACATACGCTTGGAACCGTCCGACAGTGTGTTGACATGCCTCAGCAGAAGAATGTCAACTAACATCCACAGAAGAACTTGGCCCACTAATATAAGTATGCAAGTGTGAAAGCAGCTTATTCATTCAGGAATGTTGTGCTGCTCTTGTGCTGTATTGATATTTAGGTAGATGTCAAATTTTAGTTGAAGGTTTTGGTGTTTAAATACCGGATACAATGTTACATTCTCTTTTGTGAGTTAGTTTTATACTAAATGTCACCTGGGAGGGACAAATAATCAGCAATTTGTTGTCAAACAGGTTGGACGGTATGTATTTTTCGGTACTAGTTAACATTTTCTTTAGTTAACATGTCTGGAATGGTTTCCATTCAGGATGGACACGCACTTCAAAACTTTCTAATCATTTTAGATAGAACAACAAATATATGAAGCATTTTTTCCCCTCTCCCCAGTCGCTGTCTTTGTCACAATATTTTTCTTCTGTAAGCAAACCAGTTGAGATGGCATCAACAGCGCAGTTGCATTCACACTGGAAAGATGCAGTTGGTATAGAAGCAACAAAAAAATTGCCTCCAGAAATGTAGTCGGTAATTGATTGTCACTATATAGAGGCCGGTAATGTGGTAGATGTGAATGCTGAATACGTCCCACATTTTACATGCGGCATCCTTTCGACATTTTGTATTTTCTTCTGCTGTGTGTGTGTGTTTGTGTGTGCATGTGTCTTACAATACGAATGGCACCCATTAAATGGATCTTGTGACTGCAGCCATTGTGAAAATTACCAAGCGCTTTTAAATCAGATGACTGTGCTTGGACACACGCATGCAGTCAGGCATGTGATTTGGATGTCAACTGCTAGTCATGTTGGCCGCGTAATTTGGAAATTCAATTTAGTCATTTTGCGGGAGCTTGGGAGTGATCCAAGTTTCTCAAAAAAAAAAAAACCTTCTGCTTTGGCGCTTGGTGCATTCCCACACTGTAGTCTTGTTGACTTGAGTTAAACACTTGGGAGTGCCAACATCAGGGACTGGACCAGCGTACAATAGGCCACCGTATCCTGTTGCTCGACCTGTGTCAATATCTACAGTGCATTAAATCACAGGCTGGCTAGACGAACATCTGCTCATGCCAACACGACATAAAATGTGATTTATTGTGTGTCTTTATGGGGGTTCTTGTGTCAAGTTGCTGATATCGCTGTTGCACAAACTTGCTGATCATGAGCAAGATTATCGGTCACGTCCCAGTGTGCTTGAGTCACAAAATGTGTATAGCTGCTTGTCAATGGCCATTCTTTTCCTCCCCTTCCTCCCTGCTCATTTCCTCGTTGATTTTTTTTTTTTTTTTTTTTGTGCGAGCACTGCCCATTCCTTCCCCACCACCTTTCCTCCTCAGCCCCCACCCTCCCCTCACCCATTACAATGGCTAGCCTATGTCCAACCCCATTTACATTTTGTAGGATAACAAATTCATATCAGCGTTTGCCTATGTAGCAATGACACTTTGCTGCAATGAACAGTCGTCCTTGTCCAGCTCGAATTTTTATCCACTCCAAAATAATAAACACACTGGCAACAAAAGTGAGGGCACCCCTCAGTGAAAAGTCAGATGTGTGTATCCACCAAATTACTAACTGCCTCACTCGTCTTTTGTCTTTGACATGGGCATTTTTGCACCGTCCGCATTGGACTCTGTTATTCGCGTGACAATCTACAAAGAACATCTGGGAAAGGAGAGGTCACTGTTATTTGTGTTCGAGCTTGACCTCAAGATGTTTAATTGTTGAGGTCTTCCTTGTATGAGTCATCCAAACATGCCTTTGTGGACCATCACTTTGTGCACTCCTGAAAGAAGAAAAGTGACCTCCCACAAAATGAAAAATCATTTCCCTCCAGTAATTGGCAAACACGTTTTTTATGATGTAATACCAATATCCTCGCAAATATATAAATTGCCTTCCATCTCTTAAATGCACAACGCCCACAGAGAGCGCAGGCCATGACACCGACTGAAGCAGACTCACTTCCTGTTGCGTGTGTGATTGTGACATGTGGCCGATGCACGTGTGTGTGTGTGTGATCTGATTCCTGCGACATCGGAATTTGAACTCTGTATACAGAGACTTCCACCAGCAACTTGCTCCTTGCAAGTCCGAGCAAAATCTAGGCCCATGTCGTGTATGTACAGTATTTCAGGGCAACCAGAGATGATGTCATTTAGGTTGGTAGTTTCAGAGAAGGTCGCCGACGTGTTCCACGTGTTGTTCAGGTTCTACTAGGCCGGGTTAGTCCTTTCGACAAACCGGTCAATCTCGTTGAGCGACGTCTCTCCTCCCATTGGGATTTCTTTTGCTTTTTATTCTACCGCCTCACTACTATGACATTCCAGGGGCGTCTTATGTCACTCAGGCTTTCCGGGCGTGTTTGAAGATTGACCGTAGAATGCCTTCCCTTTACTCTGCATGTTGGGAATTCTTAAATGAGAGCATGTTAGCACTTCCGTCATTTTCTGCCAGTGTGAGCTATGTGTGCTTCCAGAGATGTGGACTTTTGGAATTCGATTGGGAAACAATCTTTGTAACGATATGAATATAAAATGGTACCTCAATTTAGAAATGTAATTTGTTCCGTGACCAATGTTGAAATGCAATTTACTCCCCATCAAGTCAAAATTCCCCATTGAAATGAACTCAAATGTCGTTAATCTTTGCCGGCACTCCGGGTGTGTGCGTGCATGCGTGCAGGAATTAGAACAGCTCATACGATCACCCCACTGGGGTCACAAATTCTGATGAAACCTAATCTACGCTGTTAACATTAGTATTTCTCTTCTCTTCAAGCACACATGAGCAATAAACCCGTTCATTACATTTCAGGGGCTTTTGTCAGCTAAAATTAGAAGGGGAAGAAAAAGCTTTTGTCGCTATTTCCTGGTTCATGAATGATGACATACGATGTTACAAATGGGCAAACATCACCCACTATGATGCCCCTTAACAGGAAAAAACAAAAACAGGAGATTAAGTTGATCCTTTGCACTATAAAAAGTGTACACAGAGGAATATATTCGTGTTGTTATGTATGTGTGAGTCAAACGCAGGTGCGAATCTGAGTACTGAAGTGTAACTGCAAAAAGAAGTTTCAGGTGCTATTTCTGCCGTTTCGATATTGTAGGCTGAAGGAGGAAGTAGCGAAGCCTCTCAGTACCACGCGCGGCGGTGAGCAACAGGCATGGAAATCTGACACTTTTCCATCGCAGTCGATCCACAGCATCATAACTTGTTTGCAAAAAGTACAGTATTGTGTAATCCAGTACGTTCTGCAGTCATGCGAGGCTAAATTTAGATATTTTGTGAATGGTTAAAGACTGCTCAGTGAAGCCGCCGCCAAGTTGTAGAGTGACGACAGTTTGGTGATTCAAAATGTGTCCGTCAGGTTACTCATAATGAATGCGGTCATACGTCAGGGGCAGAGAGCACTTCCGCTAACCTTTCTAAATGATACACGCGTGATTCACATCACCGTCAGCGGTCCAAATAACCGCTCCGTTGAGTGAGTGCATTTGTTCCCGATCTCCTAAGAAAAAGGTATTTGGAGAGCCATGTTTTCTTTGGAGTGACAAGACAACATTGTAACTTTTTGAAAGGCCTGCGGCTTGTTCAATCTGGCATAAAAGTACGCAGCATTTGATAATAAATAAATAACCCCCCCCCCCCCAACAATCAAATGTGGTGGTAGCGAACAGCTAAATTGTTTATTTACAGTATCCTCTCGCAGACACCTGCTGCGAAGACTACCCAAAGAGCTATTTATAATCCGGCCGCAAAGGGCAAGTAGGTGTCATCATACGTACGTGTCCTGACTCCTGACTGCAGATGGTGTTGCGCAATCACAGTTCGGACCAGTGATGAGGTCTTTGGGAGAAAACAAAGCGAGTAAATTCATACCAAAACATCCGGTGTGACCTCTAATATTGTCTACAAATGAAAAGAAAATCCAGGCAATAGTGTGTGTGTTTTTTTTTTACACCAATACATTCAATACGCTTCCAAGGATTTCAAATTGTTTATTTTGGACAGATTGTTTTTAAATTTTCAATTTTCATGTATCATGACTCTCCCCCACACACCGAATTGTCTTTGTAGATGGAATTTGCTCCGCCTGCCTTTGGCTTACATTTATCAGTCATTTCAATTTGGCGGGGGGTCAAACCTAACCAGGAAACTGTCTCAGATAGCTGGCTGTAGTAAGCTGCTATAAGTTTCTCACTGGCTCGTGTTCATGTTCTCCGAGCCGTCTATTTTCATGCTAATGGCTGCTCTGGGAGAGTAGTCGCGAAAGAGCCCCAGAGACGGAGAAAATGATGATGGAGTGACAACGAAGAGCAAAGCGGAGAAAGCTTTGGCTTCCTGTGAAATTGCTTTTGTCTGTTTGATGAATGGCTGAGCAGGGGACGCTCTTTCAGGCAGCCTGACAAGTGAGCATTCTTGTATTAAGGAGAAAACCTCCCGATCACCGCCCCCTCTCGTTGCTGCCTTCCTCTACCGCGGACCTGCTCACAGGAAATGTTGATTATGGTGGTGAACTTGGGGCTTTTTTGGTTGAGGGATCTCGTTGTGCGACTAAATACTGACTTTAACGGTCCAACAAGGAGAGTGTTTTGGTTTTTTATATCGAACCACACGATTTGTAGTTCATAGTCTGATGACAGAACACCAAACAGCTAAGCTGACTCGAGTTGCCCTGAACTTATTTGTGATTGTTACATTTTTCCCACACGCTTTAAACACATTTATTGACCATTTAAGGGTATAGTTATACACCAAAATGGTCAACCAAATGATGTAATTTTAGCTAACAAAAGTCTGCTAGCTGAATGCTAATATATAATGCAAAAAGCCATTCACGGGTTAGATTAGGAAAAAAAAATGCACTTTAGTAACAGACACAAACGTAATACAACAATATTCACATTCTTTTCCAGTATTGTCTCTGCTCTATAGGAATTACCTGCGTTTAGTTGGGGACCTTTTCTGCCATATCCTGAAGTATGCCGCTTCTGTTCCAGGAGACCGCAATGTAATGCACACTGTGGTTCTAAACGCAAGGTGCGCTACTCTAAATTCAGATTTGCCCATTAGGCGCTTAAAAACCCATTAAACAGTCATCACTTCAAAATCTGTGACACAGCAGAAAAGCGAATAATGAAGTGGAATGTTTCACGGGGAACACATTATTCCCAAGGCAAATCTGCTGTGTCAGAACGAGGCACAGATGTCCTTCATGATCCAGCATTCAAGAATCGGCTTGCTTGTGATTATTTTTTATTTATTTATTTTTTTTAATTGGCCGCATGGGACAAGAAGGACAACATGACAATCCAAGTAGGGAGGCAGTCGGATCCTTTCTCTTTCTTTCAGGCTGATACTGATTGAGGTCACATTGCGAAATTTCAGGTTTTAGGAAATTGTATCTGGACCCATTCATTTCCTGTTCCGTTGGGTAAATGTTGTGCTCTATCCGATGAAAATTGTCTCATTCAATAGAGCTTTTTCCAGTGAAGATGGAGAGGAGTGACAGATTAATTTTGCTGGACAATTCTTATCTTTTTCCGGCTTCCTCATGCTTGACTCAAGCTTTGGTGTGGCTCTGTCTGGCCGTGAATAAATTCCAGCTGCCTGCCATGAGTCAAGCACACAGTCACTGTCCAGACTTCTATTGTGTAAGCTCAGAAAAAAACAACAACAATAATCAGAAACATCTGAACCAAAAAGTCAAGTGGTATTATTATTTGGCAGTTTGGCTTGAAGTGATAATATCGTGGTTTCGTGCGGTCATTTCTTACAATTAGAGGAGCCCAAAACAAACCCAGCCGCTGGGGGGCAGTGCCCTCCCCTGGGGGTGCACTGTTCCCCAGTGCCGGTCCCAAGCCCGGAGAAATGGGGAGGGTTGCGTCAGGAATGGCATCCGGCGTAAAACTTTTGCCAAGACGACCATGCGAGTTGGTAGGACGGTTTACAGGGGCGGATGGAAATTACTGACTCGCTGTGGCGACCCCTGAATAGGGACGTGCCGAAAGGAGAAGAAGAAGAGGAGCCCAAAACAACCCCCCAAAAATATGATCATGCTTTTTTTTTTTTTTTTTTTTGGGTGCGTATACTGCAAACAATATATGCAGCCCTACCCAGTGGCACGATGCTATCCTGTCTTACTTGTCTTCTTTTTCCTCTTATAGATGGTTGATGGAGGTTTTCAGGGGGTTTCATCACCATGACAACAGTCCAGATTTAACCAAGCAGCAAGCAATGTGTGCTCTACGCTTTGCAAAAGTTCACCCGTGTCAGACAGATACGAACTTCACACCACGCTATTTCGGACAGGCTTCATGGTGAAGATGTCACGCAGCTGCCCAAGGATGTTCATGCTTATTAGTTTACCGTCAGGAGTAATGCTGGCTTGTCATCTTGAATTGCCGTGTCACATTGGGTCTGATGCGGATAATTTCATGTTCAATTCATTCCGTTTGTCTCGCGAGGAACACCTCGGAACAGAAAGAAACTCAATGGCATTTGGTTGCACATGTGAAAAATATAAACATGTATTACAACTGCCTTGCATCTTAACAATATTCCAAATTGCATTTGGAATTTCTTCCTTCGTTATTTCCCAACTGCAGCGTCGTGTCATTAAATCGAAAGTGATTCTGCTCTGCTGGACTCATTGACTTTACTGACAATGTACAGTCTCTGACCTCAACCACGGAATATGTAATAATTGGCTAACTGGGGCTGTGTATTGATAATTCCATGGCACTGTCTCTGGTGCTGAAGTCGAAGATGGAATAGTCAAAGCGAGATTTTTTTTTTCTACACATGCATTATGAGCAACACATTCTGAAAATCAAAGACACAAGTGCCCCACATGGTTTGTATTTAAAAAAATGGATAAGGATGAAATCTTTCATCTTAGCATTGTTTTGTGGTTATCATTCAACTTGTAATCCAAGCTCATTGAAAATCATTCCTTCTCATCTAATACTGTCAACATGCTCATTTGATTCGGATGACGACGATCATAACATGGAGCCGTGCTAGTTTCATTTCACTGGTGTATGTCGAAGGCTTAAGAGTGCAAGTGTGCCGATTAGGCTGCAGTGCAGAATGTGTGTGTCTGTGTGAGAGTGATGAGAAAGGAGGACCTGCAGCCCGGCAGTTAATGAAACCCCCAGTTCGAGTCTGATAACACGTTTCTAGGGCAACCAGATTGTTCACTTTTTACTTTTTTTTTCATGACTATTCACCACTGTCCTCCACCCTGCTCCCCCCCCCCCCCCCACCCACAAAAAAAAAAAGTAA
>NW_017805409.1:303273-351003 GCF_001891065.2 Hippocampus comes
CCACACACACACACAAAAAATGACACCACTCAATCCACTGCAATAATCTTCCACTATCTATCTGGAGGTCAGCACAACAAATACTCTCGTTATCTTTATAAACAAAGAATAATCAGCAAAGCATCGACACCATCCATCTAGCATGTACACAATCATGAACCCGTGTTCCATAAATGACTTTATTCAGTGGGTTAAATTATTCAGCATAACAAAACCACCTTCACATGAGGCTCATTGGCTTGCCAACAGTGAATAATTGTCATGGGGTATTTGGACGGTTTCACTTGATTCGATAAAATGTAGCCCAATGGTGTTGTTTACAACGTGCGGAGCGCACGGCTATTACCACGCGACAGTTTGCTTTCAGTGCACCCATTAGACGCGAGTAGGCTGGTCACTAGTCATTTCACCGTCGTCTTTCAGTGAACAGGGTTGGTGCAGGGGTTAATGGCAGCACTTTTAGGAATGCTAATCAAGCAAATCGAGGGCATTAGCTGACGGGGGAAAGCCGGCTGAGTGAGAGCGAATGCCCTTCATCGTTCATCCTTGGTTGTGTGCGCGATTGGAGCTTCAGATAGACGATGTAAAGCGTGTCTTTCGAAGTGTGTCAGATTGCGTGCGCACGGTTTGGGGTGTTGCATACTTCATTTTATTATTATGTTGTTCAGTTTGGGATTTTAGACGCTTACTTTGTCATTTTATTTTGCATCCGTCGCAGGTGTATTTCATGTTGTTCCTCTGGGTTGTTCCCTCCTGGCTTTGTAATTGAGTCAAGACAAATTAAATTTGGGGTCAACGCCTGCAAGATGAGCTGTCCTGGTTTGTCTGCACGCCAAACAGCTTCTTCACATGCTGTATTAGATGTCAACCAAGGTCGCACTTCATTTCTGTGCCGCAAGATCCGCATTTGATCATCGGATAAAAGTACATTAGAGTGACATATTGTCATGGTCATTTAAAAAGGGTCTTTCTGGGGTTACAATTTAAATTTGTATTTCAGTGAATGCACCAAATGGCTGTAAATCCATGCTTCTCAATATCTAACACTGTAATTTGAAAGAAAAATACAGAATCGCGTTATCACATTCCACCGGTAGGCTCTCATCACGTTGGATTGCTGAATACAAAAAGCAGATGCATTCTGGAATGATGACATCGCTGTTGAAATATTTGGAATGAGAATGCCCAAGGTTACTTACTGTTATTTTTCATCACAATAAAATAGTGCATTACTAAATGGGTTATTTCCTCCTCCCAAGATATAAAAACTTTTCATCACAATAAAATAGTGCATTAACCCTAAATGGGTTATTTCCTCCTCCCAAGATATAAAAATCAAATCCATTAAAAGATGTGCTGACAGTTAAGGATCTTCATCCGGAAAGCTGTTTGAGCCATTTTTTTTCCCCTTGTTTTAAAGCCATTCAAAAGTGATTTCCGGAAAGCTGTTTGAGCATTTTTTCCCCTTGTTTTAAAGCCATTCAAAAGTGATGGCGTAAATCTTGAGACCTCAATATCTCCGTTATGGTCGGAGGGATGCTGTAGATGTTCAGGGGGAAGTGGAGAGGAGAGGGAACCAATGATCTTACCAACTGTGTTTACGATGCGCCGCAGAGCTTTGTGATTAAGACTCTAATCCAGCCTGCAATTTCCCCCCTGCATTTGCTATGCAGACTTAAATAACACTCTGATATGGAAGATAAGCCCTTCTGGGAAGAGCATCGGGAGAAAAACGATACGAGTAAAGCAGTTAATGGAGGCGTGTGCCAAATTGTGGTCATTTCCACCTTTTGTTGCATCAGGGATGCGTTTGGGAAGACAGTCTATTTATCTTTTTTTTTTTTTTAAATCAGAGTCACATGAATTGACTCACGTCGATGGTTGGTTCTATGCCGGTCCAATGATCAATAAATAATGAGCGGTAATGACTGTTATGCCATATGATAACCTCTCCACAGTGAAGGGCTCAACCTGCGCTTCCTGCACTTCCGATCCGTCCTCCTTCAACAATAGGCACGCGCGCAATTGCTTGAGGTATGAGCGCAAACGCACGTCCCTCTGTCACACACTCACCAAGCGTATGATGTCACCTCGTCCTGGATTCGGACCGCCGAATATTAGTGTGCGGGAAGGATGCATGGCAGCCACGCACAGAGACCCAGGTGGTACGGATGGAAGCCAACGGAGAGAAGCGCTTGACTGCAGCGTCAGCCTTTACTGAGAATGACGCAGCTGCTCTCCCTTGTGGCTTTGATTCCGCAGCTTCCCTTGAAACAAGTCCACCATTTTTAGGTGTCGCCAAAGTCGGACTCCGTTTGACTTTTGAGCTTGTCCAGCAAATAGAAACTGTTTCGTGAATTCACACAAAACCATGATGTGCAATAAACAGCTGCAGTTAGGCGCACATTTGGGAAATTGTAGTCATCATTGTAAATCTCTGGAATCCAGTGCTGAGTTTTGTTTTTGTTTTTTTTCCCAACTTTCCCACCCCACCCCTCTGGCTCTCACCCCATTAAGGTTGCCGGACGACCACGACGGTAGTTTGTCACGTTCCGTCATCAAATCTAATGGCAGCGTAGTGACAGCAGCAGCCTTCGAAACAGGCCCTCACCGCCAAAAATGTTTCGGGAAGGATCACAACACGCTCCACATTGCCTTCTTTTTTTTTAACCTAACCAGACTGACTAGTCTGTACGGCTTTGACTGGTGTTTTATTTTATTTTTTTAAAGGATGCATGAATGTATTTGTGTTTTGGGTTTGGATGTGGTTTGCTGATAAGCCTTCAAGCAGTTCTTCCCACTCGGTAAAAGTGAGAAAAGTTCACCGAAGGGCTCGTAGCAGAAGGGCGTGATCCAAATTAATGCGTCTTTGTGTGCTTTGCTAACCAAGGGAAATGGATTGAGAACACAGTTGTGTGTGTTTTGTGTGTCTGTGAGAGTTGGTTGGTGGTTGGAGGGCTGCTGGGTCGGTTCTCTCTTTTGATACCTCAGATCTGGGTCAAAGGGATTAGTTTCCGTGCTTGGACAATTGCTTCTAATGACAGATTAGAACGGGAAGTTTCACGTTCACAACGAATCGCACCGACTGAGAATCAGCTACTGTACGTGACGACGTTTAACAAACTATTCGCAAATCTTGACCGAGAATTTTTCCGGGTAATAAAACTTGTCACTTTTTCAAACAAACTGCCAAACGGCGCTCTTCTGTGCAGGTATCGGAAAGAACGTGATTTGCGATAGGACGGCCACGCCGTTGGATGCCTTCCGAATGATGTCCGCCGCCCAGTACTACCCAAAGTTGCTGAGCATTATGGCAAACGTCCTCCGCTTCTTGCCAGCCTTTGTTCGAATGAAGGAGCTGTTGGAGGAAGGCTACATCGGGGAGCTTCTGGTTTGTGAGGCGCAGGTAGGATCAAAAATATTTTTTTTCTTGGGGGGGGGTTTGGAGCTAATCAAAGGTTTACGGTGTTAAAATACGTGTTTCGGCTTTGTTTTAAGGTCCACAGTGGCAGCCTACTCGGGAAGAAATACAACTGGAGCTGCGATGACCTCATGGGCGGTGGCGGCCTGCACTCGGTCGGCAGTTACATCATCGACCTGCTCACGTTCCTGACGGGCCAACGCGCGGCGAAGGTCCACGGCTTCCTCAAGACCTTCGTCAAACAGACGGACCACATCCGAGGCATCCGGCAGATCACCAGCGACGACTTCTGCACCTTCCAGATGGTGCTGGAAGGAGGGGCCTGCTGCACCGTCACCCTCAACTTCAACGTCCCCGGAGAATTCCGACAAGAAGTGATCATCGTCGGAACCGTGGGGAGGTTATCGGTCATGGGGACCGACTTGTACGGGCAGAAGAACAATGGCGGAGGAGGGGCCGGGGCGGGCCCTGAACTTCTCCTCAAAGACACGACACCTCTCGAAAAGGCTTCGTTACCCGACAAAGCCTTCAGTGACATCCCCTCTCCATACCTGACCGGAATGATCCGAATGATCCAGGCCGTTCGTCAGGCCTTTCAGGACCAGGACGATCGGCGGACGTGGGACGGCAGGCCTCTGACGATGGCGGCCACCTTTGAGGATTGTCTCTATGCTCTCTGCGTGGTGGACACCATCAAGAAATCCAACCGATGCGGGGAGTGGCAGAACATTGCGGTGATGACCGAGGAACCGGAAGTCAGCCCGGCTTATTTAATCAGCGAGGCGATGCGTCGGAGTCGGATGTCGCTCTACTGTTAGGATCCAGCTGCTTGCCTACCATTCCGAGGAAAAGGATCCATCTCCACCTTAAGACGCGCCGCTGTCCTTATCTGTCGTTCAAGACCTCAATAGTATGTTTGGTGCTGTCCAATCCGTATTGTTGCTTTGCCCGGCCGGATCAACTCCGACGAGAGAGTGTTTCCGCCTTTGCCTCGGCAGACTAAGATAAGCAGTTCTTTTGTGATCAAATCTTGATTCATGCGAGAGCCCGTCCTTGATCTGAGTACGAATACTGTTACTGCGCCGTCCATTACCAAAGGGGTATTGCGCTTGTCGTCTCCCGAAGTGGGATGAAAAACAACAAAGCACACTTGTGACATTGTGTGAGAACAGCCAAGGAAGGACGATAGCCTGACAGATACAAGCACAGCGGTGCTGTAATGTTGCTACTTTCAAGGTTTACCATGTGAATGTGCTTCAGGCGGCTTCTCGCTGTCTGTGTTCTATTCGTCCTTTGTTTGGGTGACGCAAGACAGGGAGGAATCAATAGTTGGGCCGGTGGTTATTCTAGTGAGCTTTAACCTCCATGTTGCTCGTGCAAGATGTCGTCTGCGAGTTTTTGGCCGGATTTACAATGCAGATTGAAATGCCCAATCCTATATATCGTGCCTGAATCCGATTTGTTTTTGTTTTTTAGACGAAGATGTGATCACACTGTATTTATAGTTGCTGGTTCAAATTTAGGGGAAAAAAATTCCATCGCAAATCATGGAAATTCAATACATTTCTTTCAGGATTCACCGTACAAGTTTTATTGCCGTACTGTGAGCAGCCAGAACAGACTTGCGTTACCCAGGGAGCGAATTCCAGTGCCACAATTGGCATTATTTAACTTTTTATTTTTATGCAACTGAACGCGAAGTGTATTTCTTTTAGAAATTTGAGTTTACATTTGATACATCGCTCCACATTCGAGGTTCCACTGTGTTTTGAATTCAGCGGTTAATACGCCGCAAGAAAGTATCATTGTGCGGTTTTGATACAACCTATTTAACAGGTGCAATGGAATGCTAGCTGGTCAGTAAGGCAAAAAAAAAAAAATTCACACTGTTGCACTGAAGTACAGTAGCGTTATGGTACTGTCTGGTGGATCGGGAGTTAGGTTCATGGTCAAGTACACTGGTTTATGCATCGCATTCATGAAATGTCGAAGGTATTCAATTTGCTCTGCTGCCTTGTCTTCCGGAGAAATGTGAATGGCAAAATAGTTTTTGGGAGCTCTATCAGGATTGCTTCATGCGATTCATTGGCTTGGAATCATGTCTCAGGACTCTTTCCCCATCAACCAAGATTCTAGACGTCACTGACTGGCAGTCTTCCAATGAAAATGTTCTTTGCAACAAAAATCTCTTGTAACATAGACAAAATTAAGGACTCCGACTTGATGAGGTGAGCGTGAAGAATTTCGTCGAATGTGTGAATCGTATTACTGATCAAACGCCGCTTGAAGCAGTCGAGGCAAAATGCACAAGGTGGCATTTAACCATTTTGCCAATTTGCAACCAATCTTATTTATGCTCTTTAAATGTTTTGTAAAAAGGCCCGAATTCATATAAAATCGTTTCCTATTTGACTCAAGACGGTTGATGCTGCTGAAAATTGTACACATCTCTTGACCCCTTTTAAAAAAAAAAAACATTTCAAGATGTGTGTGCATGAGCGTGTGGTTTTTGTATCGGGGATTTACTGCCCTCGTTTCCATGATGTGATCAAGCAGACTGCACATTTTCACTTTTACTTTTCAAATAAGAACGTACGGAAGTCTTAATATTTCTCCATGTCACTGGAGTGACCAAATGCACACGGTGTATACAGTTGGGTTATTTTTAGGAATTCCAATTTAAGATTGAACAGTCCACGTCATGTGACATTCAGACTGTACAATAATGTAAAATTGAAAGCTTTCTATCAACAGATATACTGGATTGGACATTTTGGGGATTTTATTTTTATTTATTTTTTAAACAAAGATTGCAGGATGGTTTCTAGTTGGCATGTGACTCATCTAAAATTTACCAAAACATCAGCCAAACTATGAAGCATCATTTTTTTTTTTTACTCACAAACTGAAAATGTTACTTTTTTTTATGCACCTCGCTTCCTCTGTGTGGTTTCATTTTCTTAAAACGACATTTTTAACTGTGTCTGTGCATATGGTTATATTATCAAAGGAACAATGTTGTCTAAATTAAAACAGGCTTTATGTATTTTATTTGTTAAAAAAAAGACAAACTGCATTCTGTTTTCATGAGTGTTGCCAGGTATTTATTGTTTGTTTGCTGTATGCTGCTGAAAATTCATGGATCGCCATGCAGTGTACAGGATGTGGGACAGTATAAGCTGGGCCCTATATTTCCCGTCTATAAAATAGAATTGTTTGAAACACCCTGCTCTTGAACGCCTGTGCTTTTTACACGTTCATTCACACAGGTTTAAGCTTCCAATTGCCTCATCCATGCAGTTGCAATGAGCCGCCGTCGTGGTTAAATGAGGCTTTACAACTTTGCCTTCATGCAATGCAATGTAGATGTGTTGAGAAAGGGTTCGCCTTGTACATTTAGAACACAACCAACCTCAAAAGAAATCTTTTGGGGCAGAGACTGTTACTTAGCAACTAAAAGCCTTGTTGGTTTATCCCCCTCTTACACACACATAGTCACACTACCCCCATCAAGTAACCTAGGTAACCCTTGCTAATTTGACAAGTGCGTAAAAATGAACATCCGCCATGTTTTAATGTTTTAATAGACATAAACAAATATCCACTGTGCTGTCGTTATTACAGTTGCATGCATTTTTTTTGAAATAGTGGTCTCTTATGCAAAATAATTGCTCTCCATAAAAATAATCTTGCTATTGGTATAAATTGAGTTTTTTAAAAAAATGCAATTAAATCCACCAAATCATATACGATTCAGGAACAGAATAAAGTGGAATGAGATGGTGTCAAAAAATTTGATGGACTCTGCTTACCTCTAGTGGCTACTTTTAATACTGCACCTGTACGGCGTTTGGTTCAAACTGAATGAATTGACCAAAAACAATGGTACTTGATCTCACTATCTTTGTTGAGGTATATTCTGGGGTTTCATTTTTCTTATCAAATATATATATATATAATGTTTTTTATAATATGCTTTGGTCTATATAAATATACTGACTGAACATTTCAATACGTCCGTTCACACAAGAAAAAAAGATAACGCTGACTGTGTTTTAGCATAAACATAATCACTCCTTTATACGGTGGATTTATAATGTGTGTATGCCAACGCTGCATAAAATTAGTCATTTGCTAGTACTCGTATAGGGTACAGTGTCAAACTCTAGGCCCGAGGGCCAGATCCGACCTCCCACGTCCTTTTAAGTGGCCCGTGAAGCAAATCAGGTGTGTCGACTACCATGATCCTTGCTAAAATCTGTACCGAAACATTGACTGTATTCGGTTTGACTGTCGTCATGGCCCTCCGAGGGAGCACGTAACTCCCAAACGGCCCGCGACAAAAATTACTTTGTTCCATGAATTCTGGTCATAGAAAATAGAGGAAAATCAATCCATTCCAGCAGCTATCTCGTGCTTGATGCATACCACCGGCGGGTGTTTGAAAAAGGCCTATTGTGTCATTCCATGTTTAGACAATGACTTGACTATTCTTGCGGATCATGTGACTATACAGGTATGTCATTCTTAGACTCATCTACAAACATATACACTTGTTTTACTAAAGGTCCACCTACTGGACTGAAGATGAGCATGAAACAATATCGTTGCAGTTGTTTTTAATATCATCTATTAATAGCTGTCGCAACCATTGAGCTCCTCAATGGAAAATGAGGTTGAATCTCATGATCCTCACACCCTGTGACTTCCTGTGACTTCCAACATTTTACAGTAGGATCCCACCCTGTTCACTGCTGCATTTGTGTCCATTCCAAACGAGTGCAGCGCCGATTCCCCTCATTGGATACAGCCTGCATCTGCATCATTGTTGTGGATTTTTTTTTTCTTTATTTATTGATGTCCACTTACAAAGGACTAGTTGCCGAGATTCAGGCAGGACGTTTTCCGTGAGCTGTGCTGTAGGGCTGCGGCCTCCTCTCAGCAGTAATTGCAACACGGCGCTCTTCCTCCTTCCAAGGCGGTGGAGATGGCTGACCCGGCGGAGTGCAGTATCAAGGTGGTGTGTCGCTTCAGGCCGCTGAATAAATCCGAGGTCGCCCGTGGAGACAAATATATCCCAAAGTTTCAAGGGGAGGACTGTGTGCATATTGCGGTGAGTAGGTGACACTATTCAAACCTCTTTGCTCGTCAGACTTGATATTACTATTTCATCTATCTATCTATCTATCTATCTATCTATCTATCTATCTATCTATCTATCTATCTATCTATCTATCTCAAACAAAGCTGTGGAAAAATTACTACCAACACCCAATATATCTGCCTCATAGTCAAAGGTTCTCTTTTAAAATGTTGGCTTAGCTAGCAAATGTGACTTCTGCCAACAGCTTGCTTGATCTCCACTGATTCGTTTTTGCTCTAATTGATTGCAGCTAAGTATACCCCAATGTCCTTTTAAACCACCTGAAGTGCCCTTAAGTTGGATATTTGACTGTAAGATATTAAAATGATGGTCTTATATCCACGTTGGTGTTCCCCATGGTTCTATTTTAAGCCCCATGCAATCATTTGGTCATGTTACCCTCCCTAAAACAATCAAGTTCACTTACGAAATTACCGTACTGTGCGTGCATTTATTTTCTATAACGACTGTCCTCGTTAACGTCTTGGATGAGCTGGACCCTTTCCTAGCTGACAGTGGACAAGAACTGGGGAAACATGCTGAGCTCTACGCCAGCCAATCATCATGCTACATATGTAACTAAATCCTATGATTAAACCACATTACATGCTGTCTCCCTCCTTTTTACCAATAATTAAAAATGTAAATGCACCGTGAATGCTATCAGTCAGGTTTGGTACCACAGTGTGTCTGAGCTGCTGGCGAAAGCTGAAAGTTTCATCAACAGTACAGTCGATGTGTTGTTATGGGCCACACTTTTGGAATGCTTTGCTTTGGGATATCATATTTGTTGAGTCACTGGCCAGTCTAAATTCCCCCTAGGACACTTTTTATATAAAGAGGCTATTGATTGGTGATTCGAATAACGTATCTATTCTTTAGTTTTCTGTCTCATTTTTTTTTATTTCACTGCTTTTACCTTCATGCGTCTATTTAAAAGTCTGACCCGAATTATTATTTTGCTCACCTGACTCACCTGTGGATGTGTCTGCTCTCATACATCGTGATCTTTTTTTATGTGACATATAAGAAAAAAGCTGACATCCACTGCAACATGTACATGCATGCATGCATGACTATTGTTTACAGGGCAAACCCTACTACTTTGACCGCGTGTTCCAGTCCAATACTACTCAGGTGCAATTCTACAACGCTGTGGCTCAGAAAATTGTCAAAGGTAAGATGACACGCAAAGGTTGTATTGGGATGCATACGCAAAGTACAAGCGTTAACCTCGATAACAAATGGTCTTGATGAGCGAAGATGTCCTTGGGGGCTACAATGGCACGATATTTGCCTACGGACAGACATCCTCTGGTAAAACACACACAATGGAGGTAATGCTCTACACCAAGATGTTTATTTCGGCTGCAACATTGCATACAGACTGTATTGCCTGTTATGTCGCCTGTCTTTCTTTCTTTCAATCTTTCTGCCGAAGGGCAAACTCCACGATGGCGACATGATGGGAATCATTCCCAGGATCGTGGGAGACATCTTTAATTATATTTATTCCATGGATGAGAACCTGGAGTTTCACATCAAAGTAGGTCATCCATTTCATCAAGAATTAAGCTGTTGAACTTTTTGGGTGGATGGGGGATCATATCTCATGAGATGTCGTTTGATTTTTAGGTTTCTTATTTCGAAATATACCTGGACAAAATCAAAGACTTGCTGGATGGTATGAATGACTTATGGCTTATCTGAAGCCTTTTGAGCATTTATTTGGGACCCTTGGGATCCACGTTAGGGTCCATGGACGAGTACACTTTTCTCGTATGACTATTCAGCTCTCGAGTAGAATGACTGCTGCACTACTTGGACAACTTCTGTATGTCCTTCTAATTACCTTCATTTCTTTTTTCACTACGAGTGTCACATTTAGCATGCAATTAAACCCGACTAGTAAATTACTTTGTTGCATTCGTCACTTTACGAGAGCCAAAGAGTGGCACGTGGACCTTAAGTTGTGAGATCAAGGATCAAGAATACATGCTTAAAACAGCTTTCCATATCGTGGTTACCCATTTTTGGCCAAATTCAATGAGTTTGATTGTGCTGTGACATTTTTTTCTTATTCCACAGTAACAAAGACCAACCTTTCGGTCCACGAGGACAAAAATAGGGTGCCCTATGTAAAGGTAAAACGTGTGCAAAATGATTGCCGTGGGAACAAAAGTAATTAAAACATCAAACCTTGTGCCTTTGTACATTGGTGTACTCATATATTTTATATATTGTGCGTATACTGTCCGACAAACGATTTAGTCAAAAACAAACAAACTACTACAAACAAACGCTGTTACTAAACAAACATCTAGTCATGAAACATTAGTAGCTGTATGTTGAGTTACGTTGAGGGGACAGTGCATTGACACTGTTATCCACTTTGCACACTGATTAATTTACATTGCACAAAAAAAAAAAAAACATCATATCAAATATTGACCAAACAGTGAGGGGTGTACACACTTTCATGAGCTACTGTTCACCACACAAAGATCCACTGGTCCTTCCCTATGTAGTAATGTTAATGGGCATTATGCAGTATGTTGTGTAGAATAGATGGAAAGAAAATAAGCATTATAATCATATAAATATTACCGAGAGTGCAGAGTGGCAAAGGGTACAATATATGAATATGAAGTGATACTGCTGGTCCACACTTGACTGTACATCCATATACAGCATTGCTTGGCTGTATCTGTATTCGTCAATACTTGGTGTTCATGATCCTTGATACCAATAAGTGCTTTTCTGTCAAGCCAGCCCTCTAAAGAGGCTCCTCAACACGCCTCCCCCTGCCTTGTGATGTGCGTTTGTCCCCAGGGTTGTACCGAGCGCTTCGTGTGCAGTCCCGACGAAGTCATGGACGCCATTGATGAAGGCAAAAACAACAGAAGCGTGGCTGTCACAAGTGAGTCTGTGTGCCGGGTGCGGTGCTCTTGCCGCTCATGGGTTCGACCTCACCGGGTCTCCTGACTGCTCCTCACCAGATAAGGGATTTTAGTGCAGAACTGCAGTAAAGTAGGCTTGGCTCTTGATGAAGGATGGCTCAAGTCATGTGGTGTTTGTAATTATAGACACCCGGTGAAGAAAAATGAGCAATTTAAGTGCTGTCATCATTTCAGTTGGCAATTGCCATTTTTGTGCTATATCGTTAAATAGCGTTTTCATATTATACACACTTCTGAATGGATCAATCAGGGGTCGGTACCCTCACATTATAATCATGACAACAAAATACCATTGATGTTATTCCCCCGTGCGCGCCTTTGTGCGTTTCTCAGACATGAATGAGCACAGTTCGAGGAGTCACAGCATCTTCCAAATCAACATCAAGCAGGAGCACACTCAGACGGAGCAGAAACTCACCAGCAAACTCTACCTTGTGGATCTGGCTGGGAGTGAAAAAGTAGGAACGTCTTTCTTCTCATCATTCTGTCCCCACGTTATGTGAACTTGAATCCTTTCGTGGAGCTCATTCTGATGGCTTGTTGTGTTGCTTTTCCCAGGTGGGTAAAACTGGAGCGGAGGGTACAGTGCTGGATGAAGCCAAGATGATCAACAAGTCTCTGTCGTCACTCGGAAATGTTATTTCGGCACTGGCTGAGGGCTCAGTAAGACAGTCTTCCAGGTTTTTGTTTTTGTTTTTTTTTAGCTGCAGTTGTGTTCACTGCTCGTGCATCATTTAGCGCAATGTTGATCTCGAGTCATGTTTTGTTTGGGTTGTTTAGCCACTGACGATGCCCCTTTTAACAAATGTGTGTTTACCACCTCCTTTTGGTCAAGTATCCCAGCGATAGCCAAAGAAATTCTTTCTTTCCGAATCTTTGCCCAGAACTATGTGCCATACAGAGACAGTAAAATGACCAGGATCCTGCAGGACTCCCTTGGAGGAAACTGTCGGACCACCATGGTCATCTGCTGTTCACCTTCATCCTTTAATGATGCCGAGACCAGGTCTACTCTGCTGTTTGGACAAAGGTACGCCATTTTATTTGGTTTTCATGCCATTTTTCTTCAACAATTATGCTATCTATATTCGTCCTTTGGCAGCAACTCAATTTCTTTTGTGTTTCGGTATTTCACTGTGAACATACGGCGAGCCTCTCTGTAAGCTCTGCATCGGCGCTGACCTAAAAATGCTCGTTTGTCGCCTTTCTGTGTGACCAGGGCCAAGACCATCAAGAACACCGTGACGCTGAACATGGAGCTGACGGCAGAGCAGTGGAAAAGCAAGTATGAAAAAGAGAAAGAGAAGAACAAGGTGCTGAGAACCAGCGTAACCTGGCTAGAAACGGAAATCAACCGCTGGAGGAAGGGTGAGAAGATTTCAATTTGACTTTGAATTGGACTCGAAGCTATACGACGGTGTGCTACATGCGTGTCTGCTGCTTGTAACAGGAGAGACCGTGCCAGTAGAGGAACAGTTTGACAAGGAAAAGGCTAAGGAGGAGGCCAAGGCTGCAGACGCTGTTCCCAATGATAAGACAGAAGCATCGCCAGCGCCAATCAGCCTTCCTAGTGTCAAACTCACGCCGGCTGAGACGGGACATTACGAAGCGGAGATGGCCAAACTCTATAAGGAGCTGGATGACAAGGTCATTGATTCTCTAAAATTGGAAAGTTATGGATATTAATATACGCTATGCATGTCATGTCACAAATCAGAACCCATGAAATGAAATAAACCAAATTAAACATTTTGAAGTCACGGGCTTTGTAATGGTCCACTCGTCTAAAGATACTTGATTTTTTTTTGGCCAGCAGATGTCTCTTTTGGACACTTTGGTTACAAAATTAGCAGTGATCATCTTGTCCGTTCATCCTTCCAGGACGAAGAGATTAATCAACACTCTCAAATGGTGGAGGCATTTAAGCAGCAAATGTTGGACCAGGAGGAGGTGACCACCCACTCTCGCCTCTTATCAACATCCCTGATTGTCTAACACTGCACAAGCAAACATAAGCAAGCAATGCAAACTTTTTCTTCTCTGCTTCTTGCTTGCGTTAAGCTCCTCGCCTCTTCCCGGCGGGACCATGACAGTTTACAGACAGAGCTGAAACGGCTGTTGACAGAGAATGAAGCTTCCAAGGAAGAGGTGAAGGAGGTGCTGCAGGCCCTGGAAGAGCTTGCTGTGAACTACGACCTCAAAAGCCAGGAGGTGGAGAACAAAACGCAGGAGTTTGAGGCCCTGAGTGAGGAACTGAATGAGAAATCTGTACGTAGTTCATCATCTCTATGGCGACTGTGGAGATAATGACTGAAACGGATCCAATTGCCAGTCTGGTTTTTATGTCCTCGCCAGAGTTCTTTGGCCTCGATTGACTGCGAGCTCCAGAAGCTGAAGGAGATAACCAACCACCAAAAAAAAAGGGTGGCAGAAATGATGTCATCGTTACTAAAGGACCTAACAGAGATAGGCTTGGCGGTGGGCAGCAATGACATTAAGGTAACAAGTAAAGTTGAACTGAATCCAAAATGACAGGGCACCGAGAATGTTTTTTTTTTTTATGTTGCTATTTGCCGACTGGATTTTGATTGAACCCTATGAACCGATCTCCCTCGCAACATGTGGCCAAATATCAAATGTCCTGACCAGAAGAAAAAAAAATGTTTCATTTAAGACTTTTTTTCATTTTTATTACTTCCACATCCTCAACTGACCATTGTTTATATACCAAAAGTAATGTCAGAACAGGAATTGCATGTTTTTTTTTTTTTTTTTTTGCATACATCTGAAAGGTATATATGTGGCCCACCAGCAGCACGAGAGCAGCGGTGTCAAAGACGAGGAGTTCACGATGGTTCGACTTTACATCAGTAAAATGAAGTCGGAGGTAAAAACGCTGGTGAAACGCAACAAACATCTAGAGAGCTCCCAAGCTGACAGCACCCAGAAGATGGAGGGGACTGAGCGGGAGTTAACGGCCTGCCAACTTCGCATTTCTCAGGTAACTCGTCAACCTGTCATCAGTTGTGCTGTGAGGGTTGTCAGTGCCGGGGACATATGCGGCGTTATGACCAATTACTCCCGTTATTCTCATTATTCTTCGTGATAGTTGAGGATCCCGTTGCGACTCAACTGGCTGACATTTTTTTCTGCATTGTGGATTTCAAAGTACTGTCACTTCATTTCTCTGAGTTTGTGTTTACAGTTCTTTTCGTGTGTTGTGTTTTTGCTTGTGCCTGTCTGTGGGCAGTACGAAGCGAAAATAAAATCCCTGACAGACTGTCTTCAGAACGTTGAGCAAAAGAAAAGACAGTTGGAGGAAAATGTGGACTCTCTTAATGAAGAAATAGTCAGGATCAGAGCTCAAGGTGAGCACAACGCGGACTGTATTTAAATGTCTTTGGTCTGTAAAGATATCATTCCATGATTACTTAACTCATATTTTATTTGGCATATTTTTGTAACACTAATCTTGAAGGGGAAGTCAAACATTTTCTTTACATTATGTTCTATAAGCAACTGTGATGTCATTTTCAGTCGTCGACAAGTTGCAAAATGGAAAATAGAAAGTATTATTGAACAAAAATGTTTTGACTTCACTTCCTCTTCAAGTAATGAATCTAAATTTATTTATTTATTTTATTTTTTTTGCTTTTTTTTGTATTTAACTTCTACTCCTTTTTAGAAATACTTTTATGACAGCAAACATTATTTTTATACTTTATTTGGAAAAGCGGATAAGAAAAATTCGATAAGGTAACCAAAAATGTGTATTAAATATATTTTACACAATATTTTTCTTTCCGCCAGAGAGGGTTAATATGGTGGAAAATGAGATCCAGTCCGCCAACGAGGTGAAGGTATGCTTTCACGAAGACCTCCCTGACGACTGTCATATGTGCTCAACTGTGAGGATGAGCCGTTGTATGTTTGATTCTGTCTAGGAAGCCGTGGAGAAGCAGATCCTGTCCCACAGAGAGGCCCACCAAAGACAGATCAGCAACCTGAGAGACGAGCTGGACAGCAAGGAAAAGCTCATTACCGAGCTCCAGGAGTAAGAAAACCACCTTCACTTCTCTCATCTACACCTCGTCTGAACACGATTGAATGCCCCCCCATGCTGAATGCTGCTTGATGATACGCGTGCAGTCAAAACCAGGAGATCATGCTGGAACAGGAGAGGTGGCGAGTTGAGCATGAGAAGCTCAAGGCAGTGGAACAAGAGAAGAGTCGCCAGCTACAAGAGCTCACGTAACGTCTCTCTCCCTCTCTCCATCGTCATCACTGAATTGCTCTTACTTTTGTTTTGATGATATCGTTGATGTTACTCTGATAAGGGAGCTGCAGGACAAACGGGAGCAGACAAAGCAGGACCTGAGGGGACTGGAGGAAACAGTGGTAAGTTATGCTTCGCGGAATTGGACATGGGGGTGACATTTCAGGATGAGCCTAAAATACACTAGAACCTTTGTACAGGAACTTCTTTTGACCTTCTGCAACCTTTGTGTCCAACTGTT
The DNA here is from genome assembly GCF_001891065.2 of Hippocampus comes. Lineage (NCBI taxonomy): Eukaryota > Metazoa > Chordata > Actinopteri > Syngnathiformes > Syngnathidae > Hippocampus > Hippocampus comes. The sequence goes on from NW_017805409.1 coordinate 319,315, forward strand.
CATTGTTTCAAGACTTTTTGTACCATAGCTCCAAGGAGCTAGATGGTCACAATTCACGACAATTTCCAAACATCGTTTTAATCACTTTAATAGCAAACACAAAGTGAAAAGGAAACGTGAAGCAAACAAAATGACTCAGTAATTTTTACAACGGGATAAGATGTGAAACTGCTGACTCAACTTCTAGCCGCCACACATTTTTTACTCTTTCTCTCCTAAAGCCAACGCAGCGGGTTAATTACATGTTTGCTTGCCACGAAATTACAACGATTATATCGACCGTGCTTTTCATCTGCATCAATTAAAGCGCTTTTCTTTTCATCTTTGTCTGAAACAGGGTCGGGAGCTGCAGACGCTTCACAACCTCAGAAGACTTTTTGTCCAAGACTTAGTCATAAAAGTCAAAAAGGTCAGTGGACATAACATAGGGTTTGTTTCACCCATAAAAAATGAAGTATTATTCTAAACTATGATATGGTTACTATAACTGCCTCCACTGTGGTCGTCTGCAACCACATATTTCTCATTTCCTTTCCGATATGATACCAAACCCACATTTTCACCTCTAATGAGACATTGAAGCCCCATATATATTTGTGCTCCTGCATGCCCCAAATATGCTCCATTTAAATTGCACCGTGATGAAAAGTTAATGAATCTGGAGCGCACAACAGAGTTTCTGCTAAGTAGGGCATCAGATTCTTCAAAGGTGGCAGCTGTAAATAGGAACTTGGGCCTTTAGCTCCGATCCATCAACTCTACCGGCTTAGGCTCGATACGACTAACAAAGCCGAGGCAAAGCAAGCTTTCTTGGAAAATAGAGATGATCTTAAATCTGTCATTATTTCACTAAAACTGTTATATCTGTGAAATATAAACCATTTATGTTGATTGTATTGCCACAATTACTGGATGTGGAAAATAAGCCATAAAATATAATTTGTCCAAATTCAATATATTTCATACAGAACTCTCAAGTGAGCGCAGAAGAAAGAGAGGTCAGCGCTGCCCAGAAACGGAAGATCTGCTACCTGGAAAACAACTTGGAGCAACTCACCAAAGCTCACAAACTGGTATGTACATGCGCAAAAAAAAAAAATCAGTGACAACAAAATGTACAAGTTGCAGCAAAGATGACAAAAGAAACAAGAAGAGCTGTCAAACTAGTGTGCCTGTGGCACTTTGTCCTCAAAAGACCCCATGGATTCCAACACCGCCACCATGTTGTCCAAACTCAGTTTTGCAGTGAATTTACTTGAAAGGTTGGACCAACTTGTAACCATATGTCATGAACTAGGAGATTTCCACTAGGCGGACCAAAATGCCCACTAATAGTCCCACCTCGATCGTAATATGGTTTTCTTATTAATATGTGCTCTCGACTCCATGCAGCTGCTACAGGACAATGCTGCCCTCAATTCTGAGATTCCTAAAATGGCAAAGCGCCTGCAGACCACAATTGAACGAATCAAAGCCTTGGAGGATGCTCTGAAGGAGGCCAAAGAGAGCGCCGCACGTGACCGCAAACGCCACGAGGAGGAAGTTGAGCGCATTCGGGAGGCCACCAAGCCCAAAAACATGGCGAGGAGGGGCTCTGCTCAGATAGGTAGGTGGGAGAGAAAATGTTGACTGAACATGGGTCTGAGAAAAACTGTATGTTCAACTGAATATGTCAAACATGACTAATCTTTTCTCTGCATCCAACGCAGCCAAGCCCATTCGACCAGGCCAGCTGCCAGGCGCCTCGCTTTTGAACACCAACGGAAACAGGTCGAACCTCATGCAAAGTTATGGTGGCATCAAGGAAGGGGATGACAGGCAAGAGCGGAATAACATACTTAATTGATTTGTCACTGTAGCCACAACCGTTCTTTGTTTTGTTTTCATTTTTGATTGCCTCGAAATGCAGTCGGTAATGAAAAAGATCCAAAATAATCCCTAGAGAGACGACCTGTGTATTTTTATTCCCTCCTTCATTTGTGTTCTTTCTTATCCCAACAGCTCGTGAAGGTCGGCTCACTGCAAAGCATGAAGATAAAAACCTCGGACACTTCATTCTTTTTCCATCAATGTGTACATACTGTGTTGTCTCTGTACATGCTGGCTGCGGAAGTTACCCTTTCAAACTTCCCCTTCTCTGTACAAACATTCCATCCTTCAAAATCCAACTGCCCTGAGTTGTTTCCACATGCATAATTATCAATAAGGAATTAAACAGTTACCATAACTTTGTCCCATTATAATTGGATTATCCTGTGCATTGTGCTTTCATGAAACATGGGTTATCATAATTTGGAAACAAATGGATGTGGAATACAATTTCCAGAGCCACATTAGCTTGATTAATGTTCATGATAATTACATCTGTGCCTTTTCGGTTTACCACCACTGTCATACAAACACTTCACACAATTCAAAATACTAATTCTCATTGGTGGGCTCTGATCCCTATTTCTACGAAAGAAATAATATATTTACACAGGAATGATGTGGTGTGAGTGTGCATTTATTTCTTAGCCGATGTCAGCTGTCTTCGGGCAGTAGGCTGGGGACACCCTGAACTGGTTGCCACCCAATTGCAGGGCATACATAGACGTGGTTCGGGATGAGACTAGCGAATGACACGTGGCTATTAGTTGGACCTCGTTGTACAGGACAGTAGTTTAATCGTAAGATTTAATTGTAAACTGATGTGTCAAAACTGGTAGTAGTAATTCAAAACAAACGTGACGAGTTATTAACGCCATTCGTGTCCACTGCCAATTGTGCACATCTTGTCATTTTCTTCCTTTCGCCGAAAGGGGGCGCTCTTGCACAAAACAGTCGTGTTTTGTCAAACAAAATGCTGTACTCAGTGCTCGTGTATTCTTTAGTCTTCGCATTTTATGATATTATGCAAATTTGCTACTCAATTGCCTGAGGCCAACTTCGATGCTTTGACTGACTGTTTTCCATGGAGATGTTGCCGTGTTACCGGATCAGTCCGCTGAATCATTCATGATGATCCTGCTTGGATGTGAAACACCCCGTTGTGATTGCCAAACACTGTACAGCCTGACAAGAGGCGTGAGCCTATTTGCATTTGCAGGCAGAGTTTTTATGGAAAGCTATGGAAATTTCCCAAAATAGGAGGAACTCCAATATGGATCGCCTCCATACGATGTAACTAAGATCAGCTAATCACCTGTCATCTGTCAGTGACAAGTATTTGATGCGACCCCAGTGGTACTGAACAAAAACAAGGAGAAAGAACTGGAAAGGTACAGAGCGAACGGTAAAGCTGCAGTGTGCACACTGCACAATGACAGACCCGTGGAAATGTGGAATCGGCAAACCTGCATCCTGGGTTAAATAAAACACGCCAAACTAGTTCCGGAATTCTCCTGAATCTGCTTTCAAAATAAACCGACGTAAACATCAACGCTGGGTAAACAAACGCCAGGTAAGGTGTTTTAATTTGTGTGGTGTTTATGAGCATCTTCTTGCCCACTAGTACTACCTGGACATCAAGGATATTAAATAAATGCTCAAAAGGCTTTTACATTCTTTATCTTCAATAAATACTCATACAGCTATTTACGGGTATCTGTTTTGAGCTACAGTATATTGTGAGTTAACTATGTCATTCATTTCTAAACCTGAAATGCAATTATTAATAAATATAGGTAAATCAGAATTTGATTTATTTTTTCTTGTTTTCTGAAGAAAAAAAACTTAAGGAATGACTTTGGCCATTATTTGAGGAGGAGGATGAAATTAAACTTTTGTGTCCAATACTTTTGATTGAATCAGGTGCAACTTTAATGTTCATACCCTCCATAATGTTACAGTGGCTTACAGTAATAATCAATGTATTTTTTAGAAATTAAACCTCCCTCTTTTGATGTGACTCCACTGTGGTGACCCCTGATTGAAAGGGACTAAGCCGAAAGTCAAACAACAACTTGCTACTGGACTTTAATGTTAGTCATGATGGTGGTACAAGTATTTTTAGATGGTACGTGTGAGAGAAAAACAGTTTAAAACCCACTAATGTAAACAATGACACTTTCATTAACCAGGCTTTTATTTAAATTTCTTGTGAAAGTAGTGACCGGATGTGATCGGCATCGCTCCACGTAAATGATTAGAATTTCAGGCAAGGCGGGGGATTGCGAACAGACCGAAAAGCCTGGAGAACCGCTGCGGACTTAAACGGAACTGTCCATACAAAATTAGAAGGGAAAACTTCCTCCACGATCACCCTCCAGGTCCATCAAGAGACGCCATTTGAGTTTTACAAGGTTAGTACGGGTCGTGGAGAGATTTTCTGTCGTCGACGTGAGGCTTTTGGCTTGCGTCTGGAGTTACTTTATTGCGATGCACGCTGTTGCAGGTTGTGTGTTTGTTATGTCGGTGAACCTGCCGTGCTTTGTCCATGCGTGAGCCCCCTCGGAATTGTCACGGGAGGTAATGCCCGTAGAATCGCTGGATAGCGAGCGGCGTTTTACATTGCAAATCTATGACATGTTAAGCCAACATTCCCCGCGGATAGCGCACGCGCCGAGTTTTTTTGAGGCGGTTTCCTCGCGGTGTGCTCGGCCGCTTGTGCCCACTCGGGGGTGCTTCTTCTTCGGCTGCCCTTCCCTCGCCGCCGGGCATGTCGACTCGGTGGCCTTTGTTACGAAATCACAAGGATTAAACTTCTTTGTGCCGTATTCCTGTTGTGTGTTGTCGGGCTGGAGGCGACCCTGCCCCCTCCTCCCCAACCTGTGCCCCCACCATCACTGCCGCCCTCCGAATCAGGCATTCTCCTCCTGGCAGTCAGCCCCCCCACACACATTGAAGCCCCAATATAGTTTTTCCCCCCCCCCCCCCGCCCCTCATTTCTTCACACGAAGAAACAATGTTTGCGTCCACTCATAATAACCTGCAGAGTGTGATTGAAATGGAGCTGCAGCAATATAGGAGCACATGTTGGAGTGGATGCTACTCTGGATGCCACATCTGTTTTGAATGAAGCACAGGGACAAAGGCTGTCCGAGTCCCACGGTGTTTTTTTTTGCTGCCACAGTGGCTGAGCTGCAGATGTGTGCAGACAAAGGCACAGGTTGTGATCCAACTGTTGATGCAGACCGGTCAGACTAAATCACTTGCTGTTAAAAAGCTTCACGTTGTTTAATGTCTTTTATGGACAGAAAGCCCTTCCGTCCCCATGAAGCGCTCTAGAGACAAAGCTTAATATACAGTCATTTAATGTCAGACAACAACAATCAAGCATAACCAAAATTTATGTAGAATATTGAAATGATCGGCCCCAATATTTGGATTTTATGGACATCAAAATTTTCCTCTCCCTAGGCGCTCACGACAGTTTGATCTCATTTATAGGTAAATGCTTCATGTCATTTTGGTGACGATTCATTGCAGTTTTCTGACACTAAGCGGTTAGTTAAGCTTCTTTACATTTATGTTCAGAGTTTAAGAAATTTACAGTACACATCAAACCGTATAATTTTGTGGAACAAATGCCCGCTAGCTTGATGCTATTATACATTGTGAAACGCCAGAGACAGGCTAGTGGAAATCAGCATAGATATTAGGGTAAGTGTTAACAATAAAAAACACTCCTATTTTAACACACATGGAGCATCAACAGCAAAACGGCATGCGACAATACTCACAGGATTATGTCATTTGTACTTTCCTTTTTAATTTCTACTGCACTTCAGCTTCGCAGGAAGCGAATCAGCTTAACAATGTCCTTTACTAGAAATATTAAGACAGCGGGGCTTTTTCTCCCCCCCTAGACTGTTGTCAAATCCGTATTATGCCAAGAATCCCTTACGTCTACATTATTTGTTGACAGTGATTAATTTTCCCAGACAATTGTCGTGTTTGTTTTTCCAGGAAGTGCAGAAAAAGACAACATAGGCAGTTTTATTACTGAAGGGAGATTTCTTTGCCAATTTGTGTCAGTCTTGGATTTGCGTTAGGCAGACAATAGTTCTTGTAGAAGGGACGCACTTGCAGAAAATGGTTTTCGATATGACAAAAATATCATTTCAATTTGGTCTCGCAAAGAATAGTCGCGGATTTTAGTTGACATAATGCTTCAGTCGCCTGACGTTCGTGCTCAGCGGCCAAGACAAACGTGCGTACCATTTTCCTATTATGCAACTGAACCATTTTTTTTTTCCCTTGAATTCCAAATTGTACGACATCTGTGCTGTTCCACTTTAGAGTTGTCACCGTTGTCGGATGTGTGAATCCGCTGACAGATGCGAGTGGTATGACGAGGTCCGCTGCTGGCAATCTAAACAGATTAAGCTATCGTCAGTCAACCTAACAGCGTGACATTTGGTTCTCACTGTGAAGTTTTATCTGTTGGTGTGTCACTGCTACTGTTCCAGGAGTAAACCCCCTCAGCAATTTCCTAATATCATTTTCTGAGATTGCCCGCTTGTGTGCGGCGACATGACGATCTGCCTCTCGTGCAGTTCATTCACCGCATCAGACTGCCAATGTTCCTTGAGAGAGTTCACCGGGGCATGATGATGTTGTATGTGTTCAAGCATGTGTGACTACCGAAAGGCACACACACACTTTAAAAGCCTGGCCGTTATGTAATACTGTGCGTGTTGCTCATAGTCTTGAAACATGGAAGGCCCAGACGGCTCTCCCCACTGTCGGGTCTATTCTTGGTGTTAGGCCGTCAGTCTGAGCTTCAGAGTGTCTGCGCATTTTTCCTCTGCATGAGGTTGGGCCCCCTTTATAGATTCAGCGGCATGTTCTCACGCCTCCCTAAAAGCACCTGCTCTTGCCGCCTACACATCAAGGATGTCGGTCCTTAGCGGCTTCTATTTTAGGGGGGGAGGAAGGAGAATCTGATTTGCGTGGTGCAGTGACTCACGAGCTGCTGTTGGACTGAAGGAGTGGCCCAGTAGTTAATGGGTTAACTGACAAAAGCATACTCTCCCTCCAGGTTGAACAACAACCGACCTCTTGTAGCCCGGTCCCCTGACTTCCACGCTGTCTTGATCTGTTCTGAAATTAAGGTCTTTTTATGGGCCACATTGATGCGTGTAATGATGTGAAGTCGCAGCACAGCGGGGGGACACGTGATGACACGCACACTTTTATTTTTGGATGCCGTCAGTGCAGGAATTCCGCGCTGCAAACAGCCATTGTAGCTATCGGATTGCATGCACGGTCTGGAGCTGAACATTTCCTTTGTCGGCCCAGCGGGAAATAAATCGACAAAGATCAGGAACTTGACAAGTTGGTCAATTAAAATGGACAATTAATTGAATGAACTTTTTTTTTTTTTTTTTTAACTTGCTGAATGCTTTCTCAAATTATAAACTGTTGACATGAAGCTGTGTCATCTCCCACAGCCCAGACGTTCCCCCGGTCAGACATGAAGAGCCCTCCGGGTCTGGATCGCTGAGCAGCTGAGGTCGGCGCTAAAAACACTGACAGTCCTGACAGTCATGGCTGATAGAGATGGGCTTCCTCTTGCCCCAGGTCAAGCCTACGTCGAAGTGGAATATGACTATGAGTACAAGGCCAAAGACAAGATGGTCACCATCCGGCAGGGGGAGTGCTATATCCTCGTGAAGAAAACCAATGAGGACTGGTGGCAGGTGAGGAAGGACGAGGGCGCAAAGGCTTTCTACGTGCCGGCCCAGTATGTCAGAGAGGTGCGGCGGGCGCTGATGCCCCCACAGAAGCCCACCTTGAGGGCCAAACCTACCGTTCTGGATATCTGTATGGCATCAAATGAGAACCTCAACCGGCCGCAGCCAGAAATGTCCAGCTTTGGGCGACCGTCGCCTTCCTCCACGCCGTCACCTTCCTCAGACCGCGTCACGCCGCCGGCTCCGCCCAAGGATGCGAATCAGAATTTGGGAAGCCCCCATCATTGCAAGGTGGTGGCCGAACTGGTGCTTCTTCACAACAACAATAATCATCACCTTGCCAACAATTCAACCCTCCCGCGGACGCGAGCCGACTCGCCGCCGCTCAAAGAGGAGAACCGCCACAGCAGAAGTCCAGACAGTGACAAGACCTCACCGCAATGTGACCTACCAGGAAACGGACTCAGCAAGCTCCGCAACGACTCGGAGTCCGGCGATGAGCTCAGTAGCAGTTCAACAGAACACATGCAGGTAAGACATGAACTCATATGCTAAATGTGCCGATTCCTCAAACTCTGCTGTGTGCAATTGTGGGTGATTTAAAGCACTGATCTGCTCGGGGATTAGTTTTACAGCTTACTCGTCTGTTTACAACTTTGGATCCATTTCGGTTCATTTTTGGTGACGTTAGCTGATTGGTAACCGAGACTGGTCTTGTATAGACGGGAGGAGAGGAATGAAACCGTAGAAATCGCAGGCTCTCCCCACTTCGTGAAAAAGCAGGAGTGGTCCAGCCACTTTGTGGTGGCTTTATCCAGCCAGGGTCAGCTAGTTTGAAGTCTCCAAATGCTGCTTGTGCTCTTTGTTGCCCGGGCGGCAGAAGCCTCCTCCACCATGGTACGAACAAAGAGAGGCAGGCTTGAATGGAAAGTAGGTCATATCAGAGGGAGGATCCGTCTGTAGCCCCCAGTCGCCCACTGTGGGGACCACTGTGTGAAAGAGGCTGTGTATGTGTGAATGTCATGAAGTGAAGGAGAGCGAGAATGCAACACGCTCGACCACGGGTTAGCCCCAAGATAGTTAGCTCAGTCATTATTGACATCCTTTGAAATGTTCTCTTGGGGCGAGAAAATGGCAGATTTTTTTTTTTTTTTTTTTTTGGTGGAGGGGTTGTGCCAGTCCTACACCAACCTTTTTGAATTTCACGCCTGTCAAACCACTTGCCAAATCAAACGCATTTTCCCCCCCATTTGCATTGCATTTGCATGGACAACTCCTAAATGTGTGGATTTGTTTTTTTTTTTTTTTTCAGCACTGAACAGTGCCGATAAGAGGCAGACAGCTTTAGCCAAAACTGCGATGTGGCTCTGTGCTGTTTGTAGTTTCAGAGGCAGGTGGGTCCCGCTCCCCGCTTCCTCCCTCCCCTGTTCTGCCTTTCTTAGTCTCAGTGTTAGTTTGTCCTTCTTGGCCTGTTGCCAGGGAAGTGAGTGACCCTGCAGGGGATTCCCCCACTCCTCCCCCCACCCCCTTTTTTTTTAAACTCTACCTCCAGTCTTTGCTAAGTTACGGATATTTTTTTGCACCCACAGAAAAAATACTAACTCCTGAAAAATGTCATCTTGAGCATCTTAACAGGCACCCTGTCATGTTTTTATTTCTATTTATTTATTTTGATGACACCCGAAGGAGAAGTCAAATCCTGTTGATTTAGCCAGTATGAGGCTTTCATTTTGGAAAGGTCAGAAGGAATTGATTTGACGGAAAGATTGCTGCAGTGCCACCTGGCCACATGTAATTGATTTAGATCTGATCTCCAAGTGATCCTTAACTTCGCTGCGTCGCGCCACGCTTTCTATTCACTTGCTTTGAAATCCTCTTGCACGATATCACCACGAAGGTTGTTGATTTTCGGTGATCATTTTCGCATGTTTGAATATTACTCAAGTGTGACTCGCTCATGGTACTTTCTTTCCAAATCACAGTGACATAATGAAACGGACACACCGTTCCCCTGCGGTCATGCGTGAAAGACCAAATCATCTTTTTTTCCGCTCTCAAAGATGTGTCACCATGCAAGTGGAAGATGTATTGGTCCAAAGTGATTTTTTTTTTCTTAAATTTCGTCTGTGGCTATGCCCTGTGGAGCCAGTGGTCAGCCATGCACTCACTCATTCCACGATGTGATTGAAGCAGCGTACGACCTTGAGAGACCAACCCCCCATCCCCGCCACAATGCTGCTTCATACAGTCAAACTCCCCCCCGCCCCCACAGCTGGCCTTTCACCCTTGCTGTCTGTCTTTCTCACTTGCGCTCTCAAACTCCCGTCCTCAAGGGCTACTATCCTGCATGTTTTACATGTTTCCCTCCTCCAACACACCTGATTGGCTGAAGGGATGTGTTGGTCTTCTAAAACAAATGGGCCGGAGCACACAAAGTCTCTTGGGGAAGCTTTTGGGTTGACTGTTTAGAAACAAGCTGTTCCTAAACCTACAAAATGCCACAGTTTGTGCATGCGTTGACAGAAACGGTTCCTTTGGCAGATAGCTCAAATGTTTCGAGAGTGGCTTAGCTACGTTCCAAGAAGTGGACATCTTTTGAAGCGAGGTCGAGTAAATGCATACTCTTACATAATGGGCCCAGTTCAAAAACAGATATAACCCGTACGTATGTCTTGTCTCTCCGTGCCCTGTAATCTCTGTTTAGCCAATAGGCTTACTCCCATGGCAGCTGAAAAGGAGGCCCGAGCTTGTTTTCCAATGCATATTTGACATTCTTGTCTTGGTGCCCACACACACACACACACACACACACACACACACACACACACACACACAGTGCTGTACAGTGAGGAAAAAGTTTTAAAATGCAGATTTGACATTCTTGTCCACACACACACACACACACACACACACACACACACACACACACAGTGCTGTACAGTGAGGAAAAAGAAAGTCAAGGAAAGGCCGTCCTCTCATCAACAGTGAGGCACCAGACTGCTCGTAATCTAATCCAATCCGATGCTGAGCTAATAGTGCATCTTCTGTGTTCATGTGAGCGCTTTTTTCCGGTCTGCTCCCTTGCCTCCTTACCCTGTCTTTCCTCTCGCTGTCTGGAACCCTCCTCGGTCTCTCTTCTACGATGTCTGCACCGCTTCCTATTTTCAACCTCCCACCTCTTTGCTTCTCGAGTCATTGTTTTTGACGCTCTTGTCTGGAGTAATCTCGGTGAAGGGCAGTGCAACAGTCAGGAAACTAACAAACATGCAGTTTCTGCGAGCCTGCTCTTGGACCTTGTGTCCACCTTGTTTTGTTTTTTTGTTCTCCAACCGCCCACAATTCTGATCTGTACCTTCTGCTTTAGAAGAAGAGGATTAAATCTGCAAACCCCCGGCGGCTCAGCCTTCAAGACAACCTGAACTGATGTTGACAAATCATGCTTGGAGAATCCTGTCTGTTTTTGAGGGTTAAGGATTAAAAACTCCTTTCAAAATATGTATATTGAAGCGCTTAGAATCTTTCATCTCTATTTTATTAATGTATTTTGCAGTTTAGTCATCACGAAACTGGGATCATAACTTTACAATTCTCCAGTTAATGACTCAAAATTAACATTGTTTTGGTGGCATTTTCTATTTTGATAAGTTGGTCATTTTCAGTGCTGACAATTAGAACATTTAGGGGGGAAATTTCATGGCACATTCATCACGTCCAAAATTGTCACAGTTATCGGTATTTTCACAAGACTTCTAAAAGGAATGTAAACAAACAACCGTATGTACTTTTTGACCTCAAAAATTGTAAATGGACACACCCAATTACAACTTTCTCACATGTCCAAACCCCACCAAATGTTCTTAAAACTATAAAGATGCCTTTCGCAGGCCACATGAAATATTACGTGGTTGACGGCACTTGGCCCGTGAGTCGTAAATTTGAGATCCGCCGGCTGCTACGTGCAAGGGACAGATTTGTGCAGTTTAATTTGCAACTACAGTGGTGCCAACTCAACTGTCATGCCAGTTCCAGTGGAGAGGCAGCCTCGCCATAATTTCGGGATCGAATGATGGTGAAGCATCGTTCTCTTTCCTCTCACTCCCCAGTTCTCTATATGGGTCAGTCAATCCCTCTCCTGTCTGTCACCGCGGCTCTCTCTGGGCCTCGCTCACTAATGTCACTTGGTGGACTGGCCAAGCATGTATCCGGAGAAGGTAAGACTACCTGACTGCTGTGCTTTTGATGTCGCACAGCGATCTATCTTTCCCCAGCTTCCACCTGCCGCTGTCCTCCTTTGCGATCCGCTTGAAGCAAGCTAGCAAGTGCGTCTTGTGTTGTCATCCAGACCTTGTTGTTGTACGTATATCGGTGTATCACGTCTTAGGGAAGTGGGACGCTGGCACACAACCGTGGTGTTACATACAACACATTATTTGACTCTTGTGTTTTATCAAGTGCGAGAGATTCGTTGAGCCAAATTCTAGCTCCCTTTCAACGGAGGTCTGTGTTTAGATATAATTTGGGATGCCCAAGACACTCGCGTGCTCAAAGCTCAGTTACATAACTGAGACGAGATGTTTTCAGAGGCCTTTGAACAGCTGATATAGCCTTTTCCCCCCAGTGGCCAACTCTTTGGGTGAGTAGACAGGTCAAGCTATTCGTGCACTCAGCCTTTTGCGTTCTCCCTTTCCCTTGTTTGTCTTGTGAAACTGTATATCATGAGACGGGCAAGTCATTTAGCAATGGTGTTTTTCTCCGCATGGCTTCCTTGTGCAAAGCTGGGGGGGGGGTTTTGGTTTTGTTTTCTGTATGAGGAAAGTCGTATATCCCTCTTGAATATATCCCGACTTTGGGATTGTAAGTGATTAACTTTCGTCCTAATTTATCACTTATCACGGTGTGTAAATGGTGCACTTCAATCAGGGCTTCTGTGTTTGCAGAAACTTCTGTCGCGAAACGACGACAATGCTGCGGATGAGTCTGGGGCCCGCTTTATAGTTTTATAACATAACAGTTATTTCCGCACAAATCCAATTGCAACACGACACAAGCACTGTTGGCATAATTGCGCTCAGTTGGGCTTTCAGCTCGCTAGGGGGTCTTCCTTTAAAGCCCCGCCTTTTGGGGATACGAGTACGTCTCTGCACGTTTCCTCAAAGCTCCCCAAAATAGCTCCTGGATTAAAACGGAGATACTGGGAGGCTGATTGGGGTTGTCTTGAGTGCACAAAGACACCCCATGCAAGCGGTTAGTCAGACAGAGCCTTAATGATTGACAGAGCAACACTGTCAGTGTCCATGAAGGATACGAATATGCCAGGTGGTAACAGATGCACTTCATACTTGGAATGCTACAGAACACACACAGGTAGATTATGCTACGGCTGATTTATTATTTTTCTTCTCTGATAATGTCTAAGATTCTGTCCAAGATGTAAAAAAATCTCTATTATAGCCAGAATGGAAGGAAGAATTAATTTAACCTCGCCTTACCTTAGTACAACACAATACCCTCAGAATTTTGGTCACACAATTGACTTGCCTCCCAATTTGACCTCTCTTTAACATTATTTTTTCGTCTTTTTGTGAATTATATATAATGACCTAAGAAAGAGCAGCCATAATGACCTTTTCAACTGGTGGTGGAAAAGAACAATCATTGTCTAAGTTTCCAATTGAATCCCGTGTTCTCTATCATTTCTCTACTTCCGCCTGTACTCTTTCGACCGAGCTAAGCATTGTCATCTGCGGATGAAACCACACAGAAAGGTCAAGCCAGATTGACCTAATCATGTAAAATGTGTTAAAGGCCCTTTGTGAGCGCCGCGCACCACCGGCCGTGGGACGGAGAAGCTTAGAGCTCAGTCCGAGCCTGGACAGACCCCCCCACAAACCCTCCCACCCTTCTCGCACGCATACTACTAGAATGCAATCTTCTTACATATCTGGATTAAGGGGTTGTGTCCAACACATTCCTGCGTTAAACCGCTCTGTAACCCCCCCCTCGCCCCTTCAACTCATGCCATCATGCGCCATGTTTCAACAATCCTTCCTTTATGTCACGTAGTCTGTTCGTCTCGATGCTAAATATGGTTGAAGGAAAGTTCGGGTTCCTTTTGATTTTTGATGACTAAATGACATGCATTTGATGACAGTCTATTTCGCCGCATTTGCCAATAAATGCATTACAGGATATTTAAAAGATGAGACAACCCAGGTGGAATTTTCAAAGTGAAACTTGTGCTTTTGATGTGATTCAAAAGTTCTATTTCATCCCTGCTGACCACCAGAGGGCGCTGCTTCAATGACAGCATGCCCCGGGATTCATAGAACCGTCGTTGCAGACGTGACTTTCATTTTAGGTAAATGTGAAAGTGAGGAAATCGGATTGGCACGACATGCCGAAGCGCTATGGTTCACTGGGAGGTCAAGGCCGTCCTCCTGGGAACGGCTTTTAATAGAAAAACCGGGAAGTGAAAGTGAGAAATAGTCGGAGACAAATGCAAGTTTCACGACAGTGGAAGTTAGTTTTACAGTGTAGGGCATCAAGTGTGAGGATGATTAATCTGTCTGGCGCTGAAAAAAAAAAAAAAAAGACGTGGTCATGATGTCAGGGTGGGTGTCGTCTGCTGATGATGCAGTTTATTTTTCTGACTCTCAGCATGTGACTTGCTCTGTCGATGACAAGGCAGACCTCTCTCTGACACGGAGGGGAAAGGATTGGCGAGCTGGTCCGCTAACCAATGAGTGTTGTTTGGCAAAGACTGCTTACATTGACGTCGTTTTTTTTTTTTGTTTTTTTTTACTTGAAGTTAAATCTGTGCTACCCGTGATTTTGTTGTTGTTATTTGGTCCCCACGCTGTGCCCAAAGGGAGAGCGGACGAAAATGAGTTGACCGGACCTCCTGCTGTGTTCTGGGTTTTCGTTCTCTGCCTGTGCCAATTCCATTTCCTCATACTGAAAGAGCTGTGAACATGTCAGCCCAATCGGTACGGAGTCCCTGCTGACAGCCTCTCTCAGCCCAAACGCGCCGATCCATAAAATAATCCACTCTGTCCACTCGACTCCATGACCGCTAGTTTCCGTTTCTTCGTGGTCAAGCCATACCCAAGGGCCTCCTCCGCACTTCACTAGATTGAGATGACAAAACTAACATTCAACTGCATTTTACAGCAAAAATTACAATTTAGCATCCGGCTATCGATTTTCTATAATGCTTCGTTCGGGTCTTTGGGTGAGAGACAGGCTACATCCTGAATTTGCAGTGCAAACTTTTTTGTTGTTGTTGTTGTTTTTTTTGTTTTTTGTTTTTTAAAAATCACCGTATGCAATGACCGAATCTTGTCCCTCAAGCCGACCACTTCTTGAATTTAAACGTTTTCAAAGGCTGGATGTGCTTTCATAAAGTGGACCACAACCTACTGGTTGTCTGTGAGGAAGTTTTCATTTCCTTTGTGGGTGGCTGTCGTGTAGTTTTTTTTTTTTTTCAATACGGAAACCTTTCTCATTTCAAATATATGTTTCCTTTTTTTAAATTTTTTGTTAGTAATCAGGCTCAAACATCCAAAAGTTCTCTCATCTATATTTTCAGTTGTGGGTGCAAATAGAGCGTGTGAACCACAGACGTTATGGCTCCAGGGTCGCAACCTCGAACCTATTTTGGCCTTTTGAGTGAACTTTGAGCATGGCCACCTGTCAAGCAATCCCCTCTGTCTCTTTTTTTTTTACTTTTCCATTTTTCTCCTTCATCTGTTTTGCCCTCTCTCTGTCTCTTCCTCCGCGTTTCCTTCTGTGCAAGGTAGTCAGGTCAGTCTGCTAATGAGTGTTCCCGTTTAAGCGCCATGGTTCGAAATAGATCTCTTAAGATCCTTTAATCAGCCACTGTCGTCTCTTCTCATCCATTGGACGACATTCCCAATGCAGATAAGGTGAATAAGCTCCCGCAGCCTCCTTGCACCTGTTTGGATAGCCTTAGTTGTCGCCAGAATTGACGTTTTTGGACAATGTTTTCCTACCTGAGGAGCCCACACTACATTGTGAGTAGCAAGCTTTCTGTCATGGCCAAGGAGCCGCTGAGTGAATGTGATATACGGCTTAGGCTGCTTGGCTGAGGTAAAAGTAGACCAGGTGTACTGTAAGTTGATCTTGTCACAGTTTGTTGCTACAACCGCAAAATTAATTCATTTGAGCGCCTGTGTCTTGGATGTAATTGTCACTTGTACATATAATCATCATCCTTGCTAGTTCATGGGCTTTTGGATTGCTTCTTGACACGATGACTCAACCAGCAGTTCCGAACAGTTTCTTGCGTCAAAATACCCGTTGTGAAGTTTGCAAGTCAGCTCTTCAGATAATGATGCAAATTGGTTTTGTTTTTTTAAAGGGGACAACAACTCTGAGGGCAAATGATGGAAACAAATCTTTAGTTGATAATATCTTGATGACATCACACTTCCGGGACGCTCGTAAAGATCTCACTTCGGGAAATCGATAAAGCAATCATTTTTTTCATGCTTTATTGCATGTATTTTGTTGAATTACTTTTGACATAAACATATTTCATTTGGGATTTTCTAAAATGACTTCACAGTTGACCTTTAAAAAAAAAAAACACCAATAATGGTGTGCACAAAGTCTTCCAAATGCATCTACTCCAACTGTGTTCAGGAAGCTTGGCTGTGTAAAACAAAAAGTGAAAGTGTCCACTTTGCACGAATATCGCTGTGTTTGGTTCATGAGGGCCACTGATTTCTTTTTGTTTCACTCCGTACCAAGAGCCCTTGTCTCCCTCGCTGTCTCTGCACCCGCATCGCTCCGCTCGCTCGTCACGCTTACGTTGTCGAGTGTATATATACACGCTGTCACTGATCTCATCATACATCAAAAACCTCGACACAATGTCCTTGAGCGGATAGTGACTCATCAGCTCCAGAGGGCCGAGACAGCTGCCAATATTTACTGTATAATGTATTAGTTGAATTGATGTCAATCTGGTTGGATCACTCTGCCAACACTCACTCTAATGCTGTTATTGTTTAAAAAGTTAAAACCCTGTCAAATAAATAATTATTTTTCAAAGTCATCGTCACAGTGATATTTGCCACATGTACTTCCCTATATACTACATAAAGCTGCACAGAACAAAGATGGCAACCAGACTAACAATGACAAATGCCAACAATTTACCTACCCCAAAAAGAGCGGGCATTTTAAAGTAAAATGAACGAAAAATTAATTTTTACCCATACTCCCATGATAATAGTCAAGTAAATGAAAAATTGCGTCTCCAGCGTCTCTGCCAGTCATATTAATTGATTAATTGGGTCTGAGCTTTCCCATCAAGACCTCCAGTTTCATCAATCCCGCCCCCCCTACCCCCACTCCGCATCTCGCCAGCCAATCAGCAAATGGGGAGGGGACCTTGTATAATTGGCTCAGACCAATCACGCTGTAGGCTTTAGGTCAGGATTAGTCATTAACTCGAGGCTTGAAATCTCAGCTGCCTACTATGGAGTGCTGCGAAGTCGAATTCCTGCAACGGGGGAGACAAAATAATCATTACTGGGGAAAGAAAAAAAAAATGGTTGAATTTATTGCCTGAAATGTCTACTGACCGATTCCCCGCAGCCCACGAGAACATTTCATCTAATGACTATCCGTAATTATTACGTAGCATTGATCTGCATGGTAAACCGTACCAACCCCGATTTCAGAATTCAGCATTCTGCTTTATACTGGACAAAGAGAATCACTTCCTCTCTCTGCCATTTTTATTTTTTGCATAGTTGTGTGAGGAACAGATTGCAGTGCGGCGCTTTCATCCTGCCCCCATGCACGTCCGCCTGGCTGTTTTTCTCACTATTTGGAGAACAGAAGGTACTTTGTGACTGTTATGCTTCCACGTAGCTTTAAGAGTATGTTCGAGGAAGGGGGAAGTACCCATCGAGAGGAAAGTCTGCTCGCAGTGACTCCCTTTCTGTGTTTGTCTACAGACCGAGACAATCCCCAGAGAGTAAATAGCGTGGCGCGTGCATCTGTTCTGATCGTCGTCCTTTGTACATCTTGTCAGCCACGCATTCATTATTTTCCCGTGCTTCTCGGTTGGAAGCTGTCTGTGGAACTGTTTCACAAAGAGACAAGAGAGCCTGTCAGTGCCAGACTGGCTGACAGACTACGCAAAGATCACTCGGATAGATTCTGTTGGATGTTTTGACTCCTTGGACCAGAAACGAGAACACTTCTTTTGCTGCTCGCCGATATTTGCCCAGATTTTCGTAAATGCTTCAGGGATGTCACTTCATGATTTAAAAAGAGGAACGGGACTCAAGAGTGGGTGTCAGTCAGAATCTGGCTCAGTGGCGTTTGATTTTACGCTCTAACTTGAGCTGAGCCCCAAATAGAAGCTGGAAATCTTTGATCCATTGGGTGCTTCTGAAATAACCGTTGAACATCTTGTCCCAGATAGAATTTGTTTGCTTGATGTACGTCCTGCTCATGCTGCAGAACCGCCAGCTTCACTGCAAGAATGTTGTGCTCCCTGACCAACAACAGCATGCCCATATGCACATATAGCATGGCTGCAGGCTCCCCCTGTCCTCAAAATCTGTCCCTGCTTACGTCGCAGGAGGAAAATCCAATCAAATACTGTCACTCAAACGATCAATTGCTCTGAGGCTTTTACATCAATATACGTTGTTTCATTCTGTCTCTACAGAAGGTGTTTGTTTTTTTCTGTAGTATCCGAGCAACAGCCTCAGCCGTCTTTCTCAACTGTGTGTTGACTGACATTTTAATGCTATCAGCTCAGGACTAAAAGGTTAATTGCGCACGTCACAGTCAAGTTGCCAGCCTTGTCAAACGCTCCGATCTGTGAAATTAAATTAGCTGTCGTCATCCTGCCGAGTCTGACCCAAAAGATGCTGACTCACTTTCCGCATCTTTGACTTCATGGGCCTTAGTCGCGTCTCTCTCTCTCTCTCTGGTCGCCATATGCTTGAAGACGCAGATTGAGTGAAGGCCATATTTGAATATAATTAGCATTTTCTTTCTGTTCAACCTGTTTCGCGCAGCTCAATTTGACACTGCAATTGATGGCTGGTCCACTTCAACAGTCTGTGTGTTTGTGTGTGTGTCCCAAGCGTGCTTTGTTGTGCTCATATGCATGCCAACGTTTCAACAATCTTCTGGCTCAGAGGCAGTTTGGCTTCGCAATATGCCACAAATGCGGTGACGGGCGAGCGGGCGAATGTGGTCTGACTGATGCTCATCGAGGTGGAAATGTAGGTTAATCCTGTCGTATGGGCACGACCATCATCGGGAGCATCATACCTCCTTGAGCAGTGGGAGAGAGCGAAGAGAGGGGGCAGTGGGGCGTTGTCTGAGCGGAGGCCAAGCCGAAAATGATCAACAAGGTATCGTGTTGAATTATACCTTCGATTCAAGATGCACTTGGGGGGGGGGAACAGAACATTTAGTTTGCGGAGAGAATATCCAGAAGATACCGGGGGAAGAGCTGTGTGGCAAAAGGCAAGGGACGACTTTGGACAAAAGAACAAAGGGAGCCAAATAGATTGATGGTTAGGGGGGGGGGGGCATGCCCTCTAAACTTACAGCCTATCTTCTAACACTCAGAGGGAAGTGACTTTGTTGACTGGGTGCCCCCATAGCCGCAAAGCCCTCCCTCAGCAATGCACCTCTTAAGCCAGGAGCGCCACTCTTCCTCGAACCAGTCTTCTCTAATTCAATTACACAATCGCATTATGCAACACAGTTAGGGGAAAGATGAACACATGATCTGAGCTGTGACACCGGTCGTCGCAGAATAACATTTTCATGTCCTACTGCGGGGATATTTCCATGAAAGCTTACCGTAGAAGCTGTAAGGTCCAACATGAAGCTGAATGACCTCTTTTTTTTCACAATTTGATCGATCACAATTTCCCATTCACCATTGGTAAAACGGCTTGCAAAATGTGAACGCAGGCTCACTTCATTCATCGGCTTTGGCGATATCAAACGACCAAGTTAATTGAATACTGTACTGTGACATTTCAACGACTTTACTTCTAAGTTGGCGGATGGCGGGTTGTCATGGTGCCCCGACTGTAATGTTGAAATAAAAACACAATAGACTGCGTGCTTTTCAGCGCAGTTCCATCGGAAACCGTTCACAGGCATTAACTATTTGTACTCATTTGGCACCAGCATATTTGGAGCGAGCTACTTGTCTCACAATGTTTCCAGGGAGATGCGGGGCTGTATGTGGTAATTTCACCAGTCTCTCCGCACTAGCTGGCAATCATACTGAGCAGTAAGGCAGAATTTTAAATCGCCATCATTCATGCGTAATGCGTACTCTCTTTGTGTGTGTGTGTGTGTGTGTGTGTGTCTCTGTTGTGTGACTACATCTAACACCACAAAGTATGTGAAATGACACACTAAAATCTCACACTCCCTGTCCCCATTTGTCCAATTCGTCATGCATAAATGATTCAGCCGCGATGCGAGCACCTGCCAATCCCCCCCTGCCCCCCCATCCCCACTCCCACCCCCGCTACCTTTTGATGCTTCATGACACGCCTGCATTCACTGTAGTTGTTCATCAATTAGCGTGTGGCAAAGCGTCCACTAGCTAACGTCGGAAAATGCTCCTCTGCTAAAAAAAACAAAAACGTCAATGGCAGCGCTCAGAAAAAAATGCTGCATCGAGCCGACTGAATGGAGTTTGGGCAAAATGCTGCACAAGCACCACGTGTTCCAAAGAGTGCAGGGTGATGCAGCAGAGCGGTTCGCCATGTGTGCATATATAGAAGCCCCTCCCCCCCTCACACCGCTTCAGCAGGGCCACAGTCTTTGGATGGAGACCCCCACCATCCAGTTCGCAAGGCCTCTCACCCCAGCTCGTGTGAGTCACCAAGCGGACATGCGCTAGTACTGCAAACACCATCTCCACTGCCCTTACCTTGACCCGCTCCTGCTTTCACGTTATTTATGGTTTAATTTACAACACCGTGTAAGGCATAAGTCGTTTGCGTTGACAATACAAGCGCAGTGGGACATGAGGCTGCCGAGGAAAGGCAAAAGGAAAACATTATTACTTTGTCCCAACATGCCACTAACTGCAGAAACCATATTAGCACAGAAGCATGTACACACAGTGGCTTCATTTGCTGGCCAATTGTCAGCGGATACTTTCCAGACATGCTAACGCCGCGATGAAGACTCTTTTGTATTCAATAACACGCACGCTTCTCTGCTCACCGCTGCCCTGAGCCTGACTCCATCCATGCCTCATTTACTCTTCCCTTCCCCCATGTGTCCTTTCCACATTCACTTACCTGTCAGAGACCTGCGGTGTCCATCAGCTACTTGCAGCCCCATTTGCAGCATCTATTTGCCTCAAACAAACATGCAAATGTGCCAATAAAGATACAGTTTGGGTATTTGCTTTTTGTCCTTTATTTGTTGAAACTCTTTTTTTTTTTTGCTATTTCTATACTAAGGCCATCTGGTGGCAGCTTGGTGCCAAGAACTGTTGGAATGACTTGAGGAGCTTCCTTTAGTACTTTTCTGACATCTTTTGTCATCTATAGGCAATTTCTGAACTGTTAGGGTCATGCCAATTATCCACCAATCGATTCTTTGCTATTTGTAGCAGGGCTCTGTCCCAGTGCCTCCAAAATAACAAAGATGAGTACTACGAAGAGCTGGTACAGCGTTTGCCATGTTTGTGAATGAATAATTTGACAGTCGGCTCATTATTTTTGTTGACATTGTTGTCAATTTGATGGGATCATTTGTCTGCGATGTGCTGAACCGCACTATAAATGCCAGTGTCTCATTTAACATCAGACTCTGGCCCAGGAGAGTTGCTATTGAAGTGACTCAATTTACCACAACTGTTGTTCTTTTTTGGCCACAAACTAGTCCAGAGTGACTCAGCTGCATTTCTGAGAATTAATCAAAGCTGTTGATTATTTGAAATCATCCTGTTGTGCTACCTCCTATCGATGCATGGAGAGTAAATGTTGAAGCACCCACCCAAGCTACCAAATATGGTTCTTCACCCCAAGAGGGCTGCCTAATCTTGCAAAAAAAAAAAGGATCTTAATATTTCAACACCATTTCCTGTTGTGCCACTGCAGTGTGCACTTGAGAGATAAAGCCCACTGCTCTTTGCGCTTTTCACTCCCTTCATTTTCTGTCTGGCTCGTGTGCGTTTGAGAGAGGTGAAGGGCAAGGGTCAATGTGCTTCCGGTCCTGCTTGGCAGCCAGCCCGCATCACTATGCGCCGTGCATTCAAAGGTTACAGGAGGGCCGGTGAGGAGGATGATGACGTATTTGTGAGCATCACTGGATACAAGGTGATCTGCAAAAGAATTCTATGAGCGTGCTTATTTTTTTTTTAATTGAATTCCAGGGAGGCTTAAAATGCTGTGTGAAGAGACATTAGCAGGAAAGTATTTGATGCTGACTTCAAATTAAGCATTTATTCCGGGTTTTGTCTCACCATATGACGCGTCAGGCTTACGGCTTTTTTTGTTTACGTCTATAAAGAACCACAGCAAAGGACACGCATGGTCTTCGTGACATCACATCTAGTTCCAGTTTGCGGCTTGATTTTTTTTAAGGGGACAATAAGGCCTCTCCCGTCTCTTCTCTGAAGGCCACAAACCAGTCGAAAGTGAAACATGGGCACCTCTGCGTTTTGGTAAAGCTTTTTCCGAAGTAGTGATGTGTTCTCTTTTAATGAACTCTTTGACTGTTTGCTTTTTGCCCGTTTGGTATTTGGACTATATCCAGTGCTGGCAACCGTCCGTCTCCAGCCCCCCAAGATAATTTTCACAAGCGTTCCGAAGAGCCTTGATCATGATGAGATGAGCTGTAGCCATGGAGACGAGATGCTTTCTCGTTTTTGTCAAGTGACCTTCGGCTGTTGCCAGGGCTTTCATCCTGAGAGACGAAAAAAAATGTTCTTTGGGTTTGAAGCATTAATATGCCATTAAATTGTGTATCACTTGTCATGTGCATTTTTTTTTTTTTTTTTTTTGCTGAAATTGTGTTCGAGCATTGAATAATTCAAACATTTGAAATACTGTCCTTTAATATGTACGATAGCTCTAATCTTATACCCTCATCTCCTGGCTTGTTTTTGATTCCTTCTGCAGACCACATCGCCAACGGGTCAAGGCAGGTCAGACTCGCCGGTCTACACCAACCTCCAGGAGCTTAAGATCTCTCAGTCCAGCCTTCCGCCTGTGCCCTCCGGTTCACCTCTCCACATCCACGGTGACTGGGAGACCCACAAAGACCTGAGTGGCAGGCATTTCTATTATAACCGGGCTACGGGGGAGCGCACGTGGAAACCGCCGCGCACCCGGGACGCCAGCGGCAGCACCGGCAGCTTCCGAGGAGAAGGCCACCAAGGCACAGCAGAGAGCGAGGTAAGCCAGGACAAAGACAAAAACCTCAGGTTGGCTTTCTTCTGAGGCGTGATGTTCTACGCTGCATTATATGGTTCTGTGGCACATTCATATTCAGAGAACTTCCCCTTGGCAAATTTGAGAGGAATTATAGGAATTCAGTCAAGTCCAGTTGTAAAAACACTACTGAGTGATGCACAGGGTTGGCAGGCCTAAAAAGTAAAACAACACTTAAAATGTAATTTTTGGTTATTATAAGCAGAAACGAAGCTGACAGTGTTCAGTTTTGAATTCTTGACAGTCGGACAGCACCACCATGTGGTATTTTGCTACATTGCATTATTGAATGGGGTTGAAGAGATTAAAATGCAAGCTGGGCTCCATCAATCAGTCCCACTGTCTCTGGTTGACAATCTTAATGATCTGATTGTTTGGATAACTATCCAGGAACGAAATTATAATGATTTGCTTCCTATTCTTGAAAGTCTCTATTCATCATCGGGTTTGGATCATACCGACTAGATGGTTTTGGTACAAAACTGGGCTGGAGTTTCAAACAAGCCGTTATGTCACACTTTTTACAGCAATACAGCAGATATAAAATGATATCGTTTTCTGTTAATTAGCTGTGCACTGTTATAACGATTATGATGATGATTATTTTTATTTTTTTTGAATAGCTGCTTTCGTCTGAAGAAAACTGTACTATTATGATTATGATTATTTTTATTTTTATTTTTTTGAATAGCTGCTTTCGTCTGAAGAAAACTGTCACAGCACCCATTCCAGCCAGTCTGACAGCCAGTATGGGTCGCCCCCTAGAGGCTGGTCTGAGGAACTGGATGAGCATGGACACACCCTTTACGTCTCCGAATACACACAAGAGAAGGTGCGGTGTCATTTTAAAGTCGTTGGGCGATCGGTGCCAGCAAGGGCCTTCCTTCTCCGCTGGCCTGAACAATATCAAGGGCAAAAAACAAAACAAAAAAAAAAAAAACAAACATATTTTGGCTCAAAGATGTTGCGTGGAAATGGTAATGCGCGTCAAAATATATATAACAACACTCCAGACGATGCATGCGCACTCTAAGCAAACATACTATACATTACAATCTCTGAATGTCCGATTTGTGCACGGCCTTCATGGGTACGCTGATCTACTGTTTGTTAAATAGGCACAAAGAATAATTCGAACCTATTGCCCCACCTAAAGGTGGAGATAGGCTACCTTCTCATCTCCTGGAGTGAACCCCAACATGCAGACACTGAGCAAGGGGGCAACAAGTATGACCACACCTTCGCTGTACTGCTCAATGTGAGCAACTCAAGAATCAAAGAGAGTCCAACCATTTTCAAGAAGAGTGGTACCGAATCCCAAGCTGTGTGTCAATGCGTGACCGATTATGTCAAGTCGGAACTTTTCGCCTGTGCACACCGACTCAGGCTCTTTCTCTGCCAGAGAAGTCCCAAGTGTTAGCTCCTGTGGCTGCTTTCGGCCGTTATCCAGCTCTCGATGGATCTGGCACTGGAGCTGGGGAGAGCCACAAGAATCGCCGGGCACACAAGTACAGTTTTCGCAAATGGCTAACAAATACCTCGGCCAGCCTGACACAAACGATGATAGAGTAGTTGACTCACCATGATTACTCAATATGCAGAGGTCTTGTCAGCCGATCTAATTCCCGAAGTCTTTTGGGTAACCACATGGACCTGATTTACATTACACATTTACTCAAACAGAAATACCCATGCCTGTGTCCAAGTATCATATCCTAAATTCATTTAATTTCAACAAAACATAGTTTCATAAAATGATTAAACAAATACAAAAAAAAATGTCAATTGTCAATGGTGGTCATTGGAGTAATGACGAGGTTACCCTCATTTAAATCAGATGGGATAGAAGCAGTCCAAGTTGTTGTTAGGAGTGTGCTCCGGCGCCCAAGCAGAGCTCTCCCGACTCTGACTCCTGCCCATCATCTCCTAAGCACCCCTCAACTGTTAGTATCCCAGCTTGCATTGCATTGCACTCACCACCTCCACCATCTCACTTGCATCCAATCATGAACGTCTTTCTTTTCATTCTCTCTCGCTGTATCACAGCCTTTTTTTTTTTTTTCTCACATTCACTATCATCTTCTGCATGTCACCTTGTGTAGCTAACTGCAATTACAATGTCATGTTTTTCTTACGATATCTCCAGTGGAACCTTTCATTTTGAATTGCTTTGAAGTTTTTAAGCGTGAAATTGGCACTCAACGTCCTGAGCTGGCAGGTGAAATTTTCAGGGTGCAACTAAAATGGACTATGATCTTTGGACTTCATTTGACCTTCTTTAAATCTTGCACCCGTTCAACTGTTGGGGTTTCATTGTGCATTTTTGGGTACATTTGAAGTTTCACCCACGAGCCGGACATCTTCAGCTTTTTGTAGGTTCCTCTGCCATTGCACGATTACAGTACTCCGAGTTTGAATGGCAGTCGTGTCTGGTGTCGCATGGACCTCAGCAAATCTCGTGAGACAACAGCTCTGTATTATCGATTATCCATCTCAGGATTTTAGGTTCCACTGGATGACCAGCCAAAACCCGGCTATTCGAGCCATGTGAATAGGGAACATGATACTATGACGTATCAAGGCATCGCAACCAACGCCGCGTTCATTTCAGGCGTCACTCTTCTGATTCTGATTTGCTTATCTTGTCCTCTTTAGCCGTCAGAGAAGTGCGGGGTCCTAAATGTCACCAAAATCACGGAGAATGGGAAAAAAGTCAGGTAGGGAGCTATGAAGTGCTGGCCTCAAGCACTTTTGCTGTGATCGTTTCCATAAAAATTTTTTGTCATGATTTTGGACACACAGGAAGAACTGGGCATCCTCGTGGACGGTGTTACAGGGTTCCTCGCTCCTCTTTGCAAAGGGTCAAGGAGGTAGCACGAGCTGGGTGCGTATTCATGGGCCCGCTTTTGGCCGAGCTCGCTCTTCCTAGACGTCATCGCCGCCTGTCGAAAAAAAAATATTGTCATCCTCTGTTCATTGCTTTTTCCTCTCCTCCTTCCTGAAGTCTTTTTACCGAAACGGCTCCATCCCCGAGTTGCTCCTCACTCTTCTTAGCAACTTGAAGCCATCAGTCAAGCCCCGCCCCGCTGTCTCCTATGTAAACGACAGCCCCGCAAAGGCTGCTGCTGCTGCTGCACGTCCTTTTTTTTTCCCTCGCCGCTACTTGGGCCCTAACTGACAGACTTGTGTGTGTTTCACTGTGTGCTGCTAATGGTTCAGGTTGAATTATTAACCACATCACTCAAAAATCTGGCACTCTTAACTCAGAAACGCTCCTGATGGGACTTTTGAGCATTTTCAATAAAGTACCAACCAGGGGTGAACACTTTTGAAAAATAATCTAATTGCATTTTCTCCCCCAGACTTGAATTTATATTATCCTGACACCACAGGAGGACTTTCTGTTTAAATGTCTTATGTCTAATATTATCCCGTTGCTGAAATCTTGGCGTTACGTCAAATTCATGGTCAAATTTGTTAAATACGATGTCATTCATTTGATAGTTTACGATATAATATGAAAGGCAGGTGGCGCTAATGTCGTAAATGTGCCAAAAGTTATTGTGGCGGCCATTTGCTTGGATCGGAGTAACTTGTCATCATAACATGACTAACGGTGATTTGCCCGCAAAAAAAAAAACAAAAAACAAAAAAAACAAAAAAAAAAACAATCCAAGGAATTAACACCACTTTAATACAGCAGCTTAACCGTTTTGTATTTAGATACTATTTGCCATTTAACTGCTTGTCTTGATCTTAGACCAGTTTAACCTCACGGTTCCCTCTCTGCGACATTCTCGCTTATGCTGCGTCACTGCATTTCAGAAGTTTGGCAGCAACCAATCGAAGCCCGAGTTTACCGTTGACTTGCGCGGGGGATCCGTGGAATGGGCTTCCAAGGACAAGTCCAGCAAGAAGCATGTCATTGAGGTATCGAACATAGAGACAGTCTGGCCCAAAATATATACTGTACACGACTCCCAAAAAGTTAGTCAGATGGCACTTTCAGGTGAAATTTAAAACTTAAAATGCACGATAAACTTGAACCGGTAAATTTAATGTGACCTTCCAGCTATTCAACTATTCCATGTTTCATTAATGTCTTCACAACGTGTTGGAGCAGAATGACAAAATTGACAACAGGTCAAAGTTATTGTGCATTTTATGCTAAAGTTTCACCCAAAAGCCAAATATCTCCGAACGTTTCGGGAATATTGCTCCTCTGACGTCCAACCTTTGGATTCCTTAGCTGAAGACGCGTCAGGGGACAGAACTGCTGATCCAGTCTGAGATTGATAGCGTCATCAATGACTGGTACCGGGCCCTGACCGAGACCATTAACACATACGTAAGTCGACTTAGTCAGACTGGCGGATGTGTGTCACCAGCCTTACTGCATCGAAAAAAAAAAAAAAAGGCCCCCGCCCCGGTGCGGGGGAGCGCACGTGGAACCCGCCGCGCCCCCGGGACGCCAGCGGCAGCACCGGCAGCTTCCGAGGAGAAGGCCACCAAGGCACAGCAGAGAGCGAGGTAAGCCAGGACAAAGACAAAAACCTCAGGTTGGCTTTCTTCTGAGGCGTGATGTTCTACGCTGCATTATATGGTTCTGTGGCACATTCATATTCAGAGAACTTCCCCTTGGCAAATTTGAGAGGAATTATAGGAATTCAGTCAAGTCCAGTTGTAAAAACACTACTGAGTGATGCACAGGGTTGGCAGGCCTAAAAAGTAAAACAACACTTAAAATGTAATTTTTGGTTATTATAAGCAGAAACGAAGCTGACAGTGTTCAGTTTTGAATTCTTGACAGTCGGACAGCACCACCATGTGGTATTTTGCTACATTGCATTATTGAATGGGGTTGAAGAGATTAAAATGCAAGCTGGGCTCCATCAATCAGTCCCACTGTCTCTGGTTGACAATCTTAATGATCTGATTGTTTGGATAACTATCCAGGAACGAAATTATAATGATTTGCTTCCTATTCTTGAAAGTCTCTATTCATCATCGGGTTTGGATCATACCGACTAGATGGTTTTGGTACAAAACTGGGCTGGAGTTTCAAACAAGCCGTTATGTCACACTTTTTACAGCAATACAGCAGATATAAAATGATATCGTTTTCTGTTAATTAGCTGTGCACTGTTATAACGATTATGATGATGATTATTTTTATTTTTTTTGAATAGCTGCTTTCGTCTGAAGAAAACTGTCACAGCACCCATTCCAGCCAGTCTGACAGCCAGTATGGGTCGCCCCCTAGAGGCTGGTCTGAGGAACTGGATGAGCATGGACACACCCTTTACGTCTCCGAATACACACAAGAGAAGGTGCGGTGTCATTTTAAAGTCGTTGGGCGATCGGTGCCAGCAAGGGCCTTCCTTCTCCGCTGGCCTGAACAATATCAAGGGCAAAAAAAATAAAATAAAAATTCCAATGTTTTATCCATGAAATATCATTCATTTATTTGCAAATGTCTATTCTCTTGATTTCATACCATTTCTCTGAGCTGCTCTCCTGTGCTGTCTGTCCGTTTTTTTTTTCTTTTTTTAAGCTTTCACTAAATGCAGATTCTCTTTGCAGTGGATCAAACATGTTGATGAGCAAGGCCGACCCTACTACTACAATACTGACGGATCCAGGTCTGAATGGGAATTACCCAAGGTAGTATTACTTCATTAATGTTCATTTTCCAAATGTTTTTTTTTTGTTTGTTTATTTATTTTTTTTCTACACTCATCACACCGCACTCCTGAAAGTCTTCTCAAATGACATCACCTTCAATCGAGCTCGTCCCTTTTGGCGTGCCGCCTGAGTCCTGCTGATGTAAGTGGCTGATCGTCTGGCTGGCTCACAGGACCCACTTTTGTAATTGAACGCCTCCCGCAGGCCGATTTATGGCTCCTGCTAGGACTAATCAAGAGGCTTTAAGAGTAGATCAGAACGGGCCGTCGAATTCTTGCGGTGCCCGCTTCTATTACTCAGACGCGGGCACATTTAGAGGTCCTCGCAAGTGATGGTGGAAGACTGCGCGACCCCTCTCTCCAATGCTGCTGTGGACAGCAAAAGCAGGGGAAGTGGGGCAAAGGTGGAGATGCTGACGGGCCGCTCGGTGGAGTTGCAACTCTCTATGGTCTGATCCTCTCTCCACACAGTATAACATCTCCCCTCAGTCTGGTGAGGTCCCCAAGAGTCGCAGCCTGGAGAGGAAGCAGCCGGACCCCATCATCCTCACCAAGTGGAGGCACAGCACTTATGTCCTTGATCTCAACGACAAGGTAGGGGCTCCGCGGCTTCCTATGAGGTGGAGTCAAGTGAGTAAAATATCTTGAAAAGAATGCAAAGTGTCAGCACACAATCTTCTGTGTGCATCCAAGTCCAAATTTGCTCTTCCTCTTTATTATGTAACTGCAACCCAATGTGTTCTGATTCGACTCCAGGTTTCTGATCCATTTCCTTCGTCCCACTAACCCACTGACTGAACTGACTCCTCTAGTTGCCTGATAGTCCTTAGAAAAATCTTCACGCCGTGCCTCTTGTTGTTAGGAGTGTGCTCCGGCGCCCAAGCAGAGCTCTCCCGACTCTGACTCCTGCCCATCATCTCCTAAGCACCCCTCAACTGTTAGTATCCCAGCTTGCATTGCATTGCACTCACCACCTCCACCATCTCACTTGCATCCAATCATGAACGTCTTTCTTTTCATTCTCTCTCGCTGTATCACAGCCTTTTTTTTTTTTTTCTCACATTCACTATCATCTTCTGCATGTCACCTTGTGTAGCTAACTGCAATTACAATGTCATGTTTTTCTTACGATATCTCCAGTGGAACCTTTCATTTTGAATTGCTTTGAAGTTTTTAAGCGTGAAATTGGCACTCAACGTCCTGAGCTGGCGGGTGAAATTTTCAGGGTGCAACTAAAATGGACTATGATCTTTGGACTTCATTTGACCTTCTTTAAATCTTGCACCCGTTCAACTGTTGGGGTTTCATTGTGCATTTTTGGGTACATTTGAAGTTTCACCCACGAGCCGGACATCTTCAGCTTTTTGTAGGTTCCTCTGCCATTGCACGATTACAGTACTCCGAGTTTGAATGGCAGTCGTGTCTGGTGTCGCATGGACCTCAGCAAATCTCGTGAGACAACAGCTCTGTATTATCGATTATCCATCTCAGGATTTTAGGTTCCACTGGATGACCAGCCAAAACCCGGCTATTCGAGCCATGTGAATAGGGAACATGATACTATGACGTATCAAGGCATCGCAACCAACGCCGCGTTCATTTCAGGCGTCACTCTTCTGATTCTGATTTGCTTATCTTGTCCTCTTTAGCCGTCAGAGAAGTGCGGGGTCCTAAATGTCACCAAAATCACGGAGAATGGGAAAAAAGTCAGGTAGGGAGCTATGAAGTGCTGGCCTCAAGCACTTTTGCTGTGATCGTTTCCATAAAAATTTTTTGTCATGATTTTGGACACACAGGAAGAACTGGGCATCCTCGTGGACGGTGTTACAGGGTTCCTCGCTCCTCTTTGCAAAGGGTCAAGGAGGTAGCACGAGCTGGGTGCGTATTCATGGGCCCGCTTTTGGCCGAGCTCGCTCTTCCTAGACGTCATCGCCGCCTGTCGAAAAAAAAATATTGTCATCCTCTGTTCATTGCTTTTTCCTCTCCTCCTTCCTGAAGTCTTTTTACCGAAACGGCTCCATCCCCGAGTTGCTCCTCACTCTTCTTAGCAACTTGAAGCCATCAGTCAAGCCCCGCCCCGCTGTCTCCTATGTAAACGACAGCCCCGCAAAGGCTGCTGCTGCTGCTGCACGTCCTTTTTTTTTCCCTCGCCGCTACTTGGGCCCTAACTGACAGACTTGTGTGTGTTTCACTGTGTGCTGCTAATGGTTCAGGTTGAATTATTAACCACATCACTCAAAAATCTGGCACTCTTAACTCAGAAACGCTCCTGATGGGACTTTTGAGCATTTTCAATAAAGTACCAACCAGGGGTGAACACTTTTGAAAAATAATCTAATTGCATTTTCTCCCCCAGACTTGAATTTATATTATCCTGACACCACAGGAGGACTTTCTGTTTAAATGTCTTATGTCTAATATTATCCCGTTGCTGAAATCTTGGCGTTACGTCAAATTCATGGTCAAATTTGTTAAATACGATGTCATTCATTTGATAGTTTACGATATAATATGAAAGGCAGGTGGCGCTAATGTCGTAAATGTGCCAAAAGTTATTGTGGCGGCCATTTGCTTGGATCGGAGTAACTTGTCATCATAACATGACTAACGGTGATTTGCCCGCAAAAAAAAAAATTATCCCGTTGCTGAAAGCTTGGCGTTACGTCAAATTCATGGTCAAATTTGTTAAATACGATGTCATTCATTTGATAGTTTACGATATAATATGAAAGGCAGGTGGCGCTAATGTCGTAAATGTGCCAAAAGTTATTGTGGCGGCCATTTGCTTGGATCGGAGTAACTTGTCATCATAACATGACTAACGGTGATTTGCCCGCAAAAAAAAAAACAAAAAACAAAAAAAACAAAAAAAAAAAAAAAAAAAGGCCTTTTCGCTTCCCCCACAAAACT
>NW_017805409.1:352355-369416 GCF_001891065.2 Hippocampus comes
GCACGTCCTTTTTTTTTCCCTCGCCGCTACTTGGGCCCTAACTGACAGACTTGTGTGTGTTTCACTGTGTGCTGCTAATGGTTCAGGTTGAATTATTAACCACATCACTCAAAAATCTGGCACTCTTAACTCAGAAACGCTCCTGATGGGACTTTTGAGCATTTTCAATAAAGTACCAACCAGGGGTGAACACTTTTGAAAAATAATCTAATTGCATTTTCTCCCCCAGACTTGAATTTATATTATCCTGACACCACAGGAGGACTTTCTGTTTAAATGTCTTATGTCTAATATTATCCCGTTGCTGAAATCTTGGCGTTACGTCAAATTCATGGTCAAATTTGTTAAATACGATGTCATTCATTTGATAGTTTACGATATAATATGAAAGGCAGGTGGCGCTAATGTCGTAAATGTGCCAAAAGTTATTGTGGCGGCCATTTGCTTGGATCGGAGTAACTTGTCATCATAACATGACTAACGGTGATTTGCCCGCAAAAAAAAAACCAAAAAACAAAAAAAACAAAAAAAAAACAATCCAAGGAATTAACACCACTTTAATACAGCAGCTTAACCGTTTTGTATTTAGATACTATTTGCCATTTAACTGCTTGTCTTGATCTTAGACCAGTTTAACCTCACGGTTCCCTCTCTGCGACATTCTCGCTTATGCTGCGTCACTGCATTTCAGAAGTTTGGCAGCAACCAATCGAAGCCCGAGTTTACCGTTGACTTGCGCGGGGGATCCGTGGAATGGGCTTCCAAGGACAAGTCCAGCAAGAAGCATGTCATTGAGGTATCGAACATAGAGACAGTCTGGCCCAAAATATATACTGTACACGACTCCCAAAAAGTTAGTCAGATGGCACTTTCAGGTGAAATTTAAAACTTAAAATGCACGATAAACTTGAACCGGTAAATTTAATGTGACCTTCCAGCTATTCAACTATTCCATGTTTCATTAATGTCTTCACAACGTGTTGGAGCAGAATGACAAAATTGACAACAGGTCAAAGTTATTGTGCATTTTATGCTAAAGTTTCACCCAAAAGCCAAATATCTCCGAACGTTTCGGGAATATTGCTCCTCTGACGTCCAACCTTTGGATTCCTTAGCTGAAGACGCGTCAGGGGACAGAACTGCTGATCCAGTCTGAGATTGATAGCGTCATCAATGACTGGTACCGGGCCCTGACCGAGACCATTAACACATACGTAAGTCGACTTAGTCAGACTGGCGGATGTGTGTCACCAGCCTTACTGCATCGAAAAAAAAAAAAATGGCTCGTGTCCAGGCGTGGGAGTCGGATGAGGCCATCGAAGAGGATATGCCGGACTCTCCGGGAGCTGAGAAACAGGACAAAGAGAAAGATCAGCGAGAGTCGAAGAAGAACAGAGGTGAGACCAGCCGCTCACATCCTTCCGGTAACTGAACGTTGCTTCCGTTGTTTTGTAGTCTTGAACTATGCATGCACAATCCACATTTTTTTTTGTTGTTGCTGTTTTTAGTTGTGATGAAGACCTCTGTCAGTATGGACTCATCAGACCAGAAAAAAACCCGGCTGAAGCTCAAGAAGTTCTTGACGCGTCGACCCACCTATCAGGCGGTCCGAGACAAAGGCTACATCAAAGGTAGCCTGACCACCGGAGCTCTGCGGCAAGATGGCGTTTGAACGACGCGTTCCACTCGACGCGAGGGAGGAGTTGAGTTTAACAATGTCATTTTTCCTGTTCACTCTTCAGATCAGGTTTTTGGCTGCAGTCTGAGCAACCTGTGCCAGCGGGAGAACACATCCGTGCCCAAATTTGTGAAAATGTGCATCGACCATGTGGAGAACACAGGTAGGAGTCAGCTCATCACCCGCTCTATGTCTATTGAAATAATGGACATTCCTGACAGGTACATCGGAATCCATGATTTATCGAATATCATGACACAAACTTCAAGGATTGAACATGGGCCAAGAGAAATGCTCCCAGTGGAGTTAGAATAGATTCCATCAATCACGTCTTTGTCATCATCTTTGTCCTTTAGGTCTCAGTATCGATGGCTTGTATCGAGTGAGCGGGAACCTGGCAGTGATACAGAAGCTCCGCTTTGCCGTGAACCATGGTAGGACACGCTCGCTCCAAAATCTACACTCACTTGTACACTTTTTTTTTTTGGTGCACCTACACATGATTGGTCTTTTTCTTGACAATAACGTAGATGTAAATACATTTTGTTTTCAGAATTAATATACGTTCATTGTTTTAGATCTACGAATTTGGGCATCGACAAACTAGTGTTCAGTTAGTGTAGTTCTAATCAGTAACCAGCAGATGGTGCAATTGTTTCACAGCCAGCTAGTTTGCTCAATCCCAATTCATTTTGGTGCAGAACCATTTTAAATTATATATAATAATAAATCAATTATATATGTCCCAAATGATATATGTCCAGCATGTTGTAGATGACGCCAACACACCTGATTCCGATACCTTGCCCTATTTTCTCCCCCTGCATCAGACGAGAAGGTGGAACTGGATGACAGCAAGTGGGAGGACATCCACGTCACGACAGGAGCACTCAAGATGTTCTTCCGGGAACTTCCAGAGCCTCTATTTACTTACGGATCCTTCAATGACTTTGTTAATGCAATTAGTGAGTAACTTGGACGACTGACCTCACCGTTTTGAGTCCACTCGAAATGATTGATGTGTCCAATGTGGCCACGAGGTGGCGCCGTACGCATGTGAAGTCCCTGAATGGCTGCCTGTCTTTTTGCTTCAGAATGTTCTGACTACAAGCAGAGAGTCAATTCAATCAAAGACTTGATCAAGAAGTTGCCAAAACCTAACCACGACACAATGCAAGTCCTCTTCAAACACCTGCGGAGGTAAGATGTTTTCATTCGTCCTATACAACCTGTGAACCCACTTCATGGGCTCATTCTGACAAATTAAGAAACGGTGTCCTTTGTAGTATTCTTTTGCTACTTGCAAAACAGCTGCTGCACAAGCGTACAACGCAGGATACAGCTTTGGTTTTGTTATCGTCTGAAATGTAGACGCGAGTTGCAAGCCTCCATATCCTCCATTCGAGTCTCTTGGGCAGGCCTGCAAAAACTTTTGGTCATGTGACTGCCTGACATTGATTGATTGGTGAATGGAGTCAAATCTCACAAGGAAGTCTCGTTGATGAGCCAAAGCCAAATTAAATAAATAAATGTTGAGAGCAGAATCTTGATACATATAATGGAATAAAAGTATCGTTTCTTCTTCAGCTAAATACGCAAGTAAAAAAAAAAAAATAACGCATTACTACCCACCTCTGCTCACTCATGTTTTTTCCACTTTTGGCTCGCTAGTATTGAATTAAACCAAAACCGTGCTGCACGAGTAGCAGAAAACGAGGCCTAACTAGTAACCGCCTGGCCCTTACTTGTATCAGCAAAATGAAATGTATAATATTATAATCCTCTTTTATATTGCAGTGGCAGCTTCCTTTCGAATTTGGAGCTCAATTAAACTTTCTCGCATCATTTCTTGTTTGAACTGAAGCAAATCGCAACCTGACGAAGGGGAAAAAAAGAACAATACTGATGAAATCAGAACGTCATGAGTTAGTCTGAAGTACGTCTCAAGTTAACAGTAGGTTATCTGATTAGCTTGTTAAACTGCAGTGTGAATTTGAAAGAGGTTACGCATAAACACTTTTTTTTTCCCCTACCCACCAGCAGCGGCATCATATGTTCTCAGTGACATTTGCCGAGCTTTCCCATTTGCATTTATATGGCACTGCATTTGCTGTAATTTAGTACCAACGAAGTGGCGAAATTTACAGCGTGACATTCAGTGTATGGAGGACTGCGTTATATCAAGCGGGCGGATTTGATCTTATTTTCTCTCCTCCATAAATATGTTATTGTTTTGTGCATCTGCACGGAAAGGATGTAGCTTCTATTTAAAACCGCTATTATTGCTCTACTCTCGCCCGGAGCGTCAGCGGTGTTCCTAGGCTTGTCTTGGCGCTCCATCTTGAGCCTCGCTGATGCGTTTTGAGACTGTAGGAGTGCTTGTAATCTTGTTTTTGTAGATGAAACCCCCGAAGCTGTGAATCGGTAGGTAAACGAAACCCTGACCGGTCTCCTCCCTCTCCCGCACAGGGTGATCGACCACGGTGAAGCCAACCGCATGACCACCCAGAGCGTGGCCATCGTTTTTGGCCCTACGCTCCTCCGGCCCGAAACGGAGACGGGCAACATAGCGGTCCACATGGTCTACCAGAACCAGATAGTAGAGCTCATACTGCTGGAGTTCGAAAGCATCTTTGGCAGGTAGACGCAAAGGGGCTCCAGACTTTTTGCCTCTTCTTTTTTTTTTTTTCTTCTGTTTTTGTTTTTGATTGAACTCAGTGTTGCCGCGGACCTGGCAGCTGTGAAGGCCAACTCCTCATTGACACGACCGTTTACACATGCATGACAAGGCATTGCACTTACCAGTTCTGGAGATGAATTTCAAGGGGCAACGGGCCCCCTCCACCTTTCCGGCTGCCGTTCCTTTGCAAACGGGCGGCAACCTTACAGTTGACCTCTCGTGATTTGGTGAATTTGAGTCTTTCGGGGTTGGGTTTTTTTTTTTTGTTTTATTTTTTTTTAGGTGCCGCAGTCACTGAAAAAAAAAAAGACAAACGAAACGAGGAGGCTCCCGTGCATTTCCTGTCTCGGTGATAAAAGCTTGCCGTGAATGGTCGATGGAGACCATAAACGTGAAAGACACAAAGGTGAGTCTGCCGTTGGACTTCAATCAACTCTAAAGCTTCAGCTCCCTCTCTGCCTTAATTACATAATTGAATTAATCTACTCAACACTAATATCTCGGTTATTGAGCGCAGTGATTAAGCTTTCTTGTCGCAATCAATTATTTTCCTAGCCGTTAATTATGAAAAGCACTTTAGTATATTTCTTGGTATTTCTGAAATGTATGGCAACCTCTGCCGCTCCGCTTCCATTAATGTCCCCGCTTTTGTCATTCCTCCGCGGGTCATACGTGGCTGCCGACCTGAAGGCTGCGGATTAATTGATGACTAATTAGGAAATTGCCAGTCTGCCAGCTTTGATTAAGAAGCCCGCATCTTTGGAGTGCTGAGCAAAGCTGCCTGCTATGAGGCCCTTTGGAGAAAAGCTTTCACTTTGCTTTTGTATTGGCTTTGCGTGCTGGAGTGAAGACTGCTTGCCTTCTTGTATATTCACTATACAGTAATTTAAAAAAAAAAAAGTGGGAACAACAACCATTGATTATGCTACAAAACTCGGTCCTGTTTGTCATTTTGCAGCATGATGTGGTACCACGCTGAAGGTGTGCAACTCTAAAATCGGTCAAAACTCATGAATCATTAATTATTTGTATGTGTGTCATAGAAGAATCACTACTCTCTTTTGGAGCTTTCAGACAATGTATCCTGTGGCACCGGTGAGGAAGAAGGGGGAAAAAAAAAACACATCACGCAGAAGCAAGTGAAAAGCAAGAAACGGTAAGGCCCTTCTTCTTCAAAAAGCAACCGTAACTGTCTCAGATAAATAAATAGATGGCATGAAGAGGAACCATTATCCGTCACGGCGCGCTGATACACTCCAGCTTTCTATTTATTGCCTACTTAATGGACTTGATTGCGTTACTGGCGGTAAGAAAGGGAAAGAAATCCACTGGCGGCGAGGAGGGTACTCTCGGCGCCTCGCAATTACCTTATGTAAATCCTGTCGTGGAATGTTGATCCACCGCTATTTCAAATGCATTGGATTTCCATAGGAAATGATCCACTCCTGCCGCCTGAAGCTCATTAATAACGAGGAGGTAGGCGGACGTTTGGTGTCCCTTACATGCGACGGCATGCGTGCAACGACGCAGCCTGTGCGGTCGTTTGACATGCGCTGGAGCCTGACTGCACCATTGGGAAGAAATATGGCAGTGGCGCTTCAGTCAATCGGTGACTCGCGCAGCGAGAACGCGGACGACAGACCCTCGACTCAAAATGCGACACTCAAGCTGACATCAAAGCCACTCGTACAAGATTCAATATTAAACAGTAGATACCGCATGCTTGTCTGGCCTAGACTTAATATGCCCGTCAGTCTGAGTTTGATTGTTTGGCTGAAGATCTAACTTATCGGCCCAAAATCAAATGTCTCTCATGCAAATGGTTGCCTAAAAACCTGATACACACACAAACTCACTGGCACCAAAACCCCACTCTCACGTAAAACCTCTCACGCTCATCCCCCCCAAAAAACTAAAACACAAAAACTCAACTCAACACAAAAATCTCTCAGGCCAAATAAACCTCTCAAACTCACCTCACACACACAAAAAAAACAAAACCTTCATACACAATTAAAACAAAGAAACACTTTTAGCCCCCCCAAAAATAAGCAAAAAAACTCCAAAAATGGTCACTGTCACCCAAAAAAACTTTCACCAACACACCAAACACCAAAACACCCTCACAAATACTAAAATCCTCTTCCTCACCCCAAAAAACACTCATTTACCCAAAACTCTCACACTCAGCAAAAAAAATCCACATTCAGCAACTTAAAATCTCGCACACACACACACACACAACCCCCCCCCCAAAAAAACCCTCTCTTAATCTCACGTGAAGTCCCTGAATGGCTGCCTGTCTTTTTGCTTCAGAATGTTCTGACTACAAGCAGAGAGTCAATTCAATCAAAGACTTGATCAAGAAGTTGCCAAAACCTAACCACGACACAATGCAAGTCCTCTTCAAACACCTGCGGAGGTAAGATGTTTTCATTCGTCCTATACATCCTGTGAACCCACTTCATGGGCTCATTCTGACAAATTAAGAAACGGTGTCCTTTGTAGTATTCTTTTGCTACTTGCAAAACAGCTGCTGCACAAGCGTACAACGCAGGATACAGCTTTGGTTTTGTTATCGTCTGAAATGTAGACGCGAGTTGCAAGCCTCCATATCCTCCATTCGAGTCTCTTGGGCAGGCCTGCAAAAACTTTTGGTCATGTGACTGCCTGACATTGATTGATTGGTGAATGGAGTCAAATCTCACAAGGAAGTCTCGTTGATGAGCCAAAGCCAAATTAAATAAATAAATGTTGAGAGCAGAATCTTGATACATATAATGGAATAAAAGTATCGTTTCTTCTTCAGCTAAATACGCAAGTTAAAAAAAAAAAATAACGCATTACTACCCACCTCTGCTCACTCATGTTTTTTCCACTTTTGGCTCGCTAGTATTGAATTAAACCAAAACCGTGCTGCACGAGTAGCAGAAAACGAGGCCTAACTAGTAACCGCCTGGCCCTTACTTGTATCAGCAAAATGAAATGTATAATATTATAATCCTCTTTTATATTGCAGTGGCAGCTTCCTTTCGAATTTGGAGCTCAATTAAACTTTCTCGCATCATTTCTTGTTTGAACTGAAGCAAATCGCAACCTGACGAAGGGGAAAAAAAGAACAATACTGATGAAATCAGAACGTCATGAGTTAGTCTGAAGTACGTCTCAAGTTAACAGTAGGTTATCTGATTAGCTTGTTAAACTGCAGTGTGAATTTGAAAGAGGTTACGCATAAACACTTTTTTTTTCCCCTACCCACCAGCAGCGGCATCATATGTTCTCAGTGACATTTGCCGAGCTTTCCCATTTGCATTTATATGGCACTGCATTTGCTGTAATTTAGTACCAACGAAGTGGCGAAATTTACAGCGTGACATTCAGTGTATGGAGGACTGCGTTATATCAAGCGGGCGGATTTGATCTTATTTTCTCTCCTCCATAAATATGTTATTGTTTTGTGCATCTGCACGGAAAGGATGTAGCTTCTATTTAAAACCGCTATTATTGCTCTACTCTCGCCCGGAGCGTCAGCGGTGTTCCTAGGCTTGTCTTGGCGCTCCATCTTGAGCCTCGCTGATGCGTTTTGAGACTGTAGGAGTGCTTGTAATCTTGTTTTTGTAGATGAAACCCCCGAAGCTGTGAATCGGTAGGTAAACGAAACCCTGACCGGTCTCCTCCCTCTCCCGCGCAGGGTGATCGACCACGGTGAAGCCAACCGCATGACCACCCAGAGCGTGGCCATCGTTTTCGGCCCTACGCTCCTCCGGCCCGAAACGGAGACGGGCAACATAGCGGTCCACATGGTCTACCAGAACCAGATAGTAGAGCTCATACTGCTGGAGTTCGAAAGCATCTTTGGCAGGTAGACGCAAAGGGGCTCCAGACTTTTTGCCTCTTCTTTTTTTTTTTTTCTTCTGTTTTTGTTTTTGATTGAACTCAGTGTTGCCGCGGACCTGGCAGCTGTGAAGGCCAACTCCTCATTGACACGACCGTTTACACATGCATGACAAGGCATTGCACTTACCAGTTCTGGAGATGAATTTCAAGGGGCAACGGGCCCCCTCCACCTTTCCGGCTGCCGTTCCTTTGCAAACGGGCGGCAACCTTACAGTTGACCTCTCGTGATTTGGTGAATTTGAGTCTTTCGGGGTTGGGTTTTTTTTTTTTGTTTTATTTTTTTTTAGGTGCCGCAGTCACTGAATCCTATAAAACCTCCTTGTGTTGGGGAGCGTTCAGGGATGCTGCTCCGGTGGCGTTAAAGGCAGACGCAAACCTCATGATGTTGCCTGAAATGTGTTGGTCTTCTGTGTTGTGGCGCTTCGTCTGTGACGCCAGTTATGCCATAATCAGTGTTGTGTTAATGGGCTGATGTTTTCTTTTGTTGTTGTTGTTGTTATTGTTGTTTCTGTTTTTATTTTATCTTAATTTTTTTTTTTGTTGCACTTGGATGAACTGGAGCAGTGTTTCACATTGTGCCCCCATTTCCCCCACCCGGTACCACTCACCCTTTAAGTGTTAACCCGATGGAGGGATAAAACAGTGTTTGTTGTTGGGAGTGAATTAAAACCTGCACAGAAGCATCTTTCGTCTTGCCACTTTGTACAGCGATGTGTCGTGTCTTGGTGTCAACGTGCTTCAGTACAGTCTGCGCAGTCTGTACTCCTTTACAAAGTCAAATGTGCGAGTTTGGTTCGTCCTGTGGCAGGATGCATCTCCGAGGTCCCGCGCTCGCTTTGGAGCCACGGTTGCAACGTTGCGTTGTGCGGTGATGAAGCTCCGCTAAGCTAATGATGACGTATTCCGACAGCGGGGACGATACAAGGAGTGTTTCATGGTCTGATGTATGGCCTGTGAGGTGAAAGCCTTTCAAGCCATTTCGGAGCTCATTGACTCTGACAGAAGCGAGTTGTTACCAAATGTTCCAGTGACTTGGCTTTGTGTGTAGAGTTGATTTTCCGGTTTGTACATTTGAATTAAAATATGACAAAATGCAGGTTGTGAAAAAGAAGAAGAAAAAAAAAAAGACTGTTCCTGCAGTGTTTACGTGTGATCAGCTGCACATTTGAATGTAATTTTTCAGGCTAACTGCTGTTTGTGAAATTGCTCTGTCTAATAAAAAAAAAAAAAAAAAAAAAAAAAAAAAAAAAAAAAAAAAGACAAACTATCTCGGTTATTGAGCGCAGTGATTAAGCTTTCTTGTCGCAATCAATTATTTTCCTAGCCGTTAATTATGAAAAGCACTTTAGTATATTTCTTGGTATTTCTGAAATGTATGGCAACCTCTGCCGCTCCGCTTCCATTAATGTCCCCGCTTTTGTCATTCCTCCGCGGGTCATACGTGGCTGCCGACCTGAAGGCTGCGGATTAATTGATGACTAATTAGGAAATTGCCAGTCTGCCAGCTTTGATTAAGAAGCCCGCATCTTTGGAGTGCTGAGCAAAGCTGCCTGCTATGAGGCCCTTTGGAGAAAAGCTTTCACTTTGCTTTTGTATTGGCTTTGCGTGCTGGAGTGAAGACTGCTTGCCTTCTTGTATATTCACTATACAGTAATTTAAAAAAAAAAAAGTGGGAACAACAACCATTGATTATGCTACAAAACTCGGTCCTGTTTGTCATTTTGCAGCATGATGTGGTACCACGCTGAA
This sequence comes from Hippocampus comes, assembly GCF_001891065.2. Taxonomy (NCBI): domain Eukaryota; kingdom Metazoa; phylum Chordata; class Actinopteri; order Syngnathiformes; family Syngnathidae; genus Hippocampus; species Hippocampus comes. The sequence goes on from NW_017805409.1 coordinate 362,360, forward strand.
GGTGTGCAACTCTAAAATCGGTCAAAACTCATGAATCATTAATTATTTGTATGTGTGTCATAGAAGAATCACTACTCTCTTTTGGAGCTTTCAGACAATGTATCCTGTGGCACCGGTGAGGAAGAAGGGGGAAAAAAAAAACACATCACGCAGAAGCAAGTGAAAAGCAAGAAACGGTAAGGCCCTTCTTCTTCAAAAAGCAACCGTAACTGTCTCAGATAAATAAATAGATGGCATGAAGAGGAACCATTATCCGTCACGGCGCGCTGATACACTCCAGCTTTCTATTTATTGCCTACTTAATGGACTTGATTGCGTTACTGGCGGTAAGAAAGGGAAAGAAATCCACTGGCGGCGAGGAGGGTACTCTCGGCGCCTCGCAATTACCTTATGTAAATCCTGTCGTGGAATGTTGATCCACCGCTATTTCAAATGCATTGGATTTCCATAGGAAATGATCCACTCCTGCCGCCTGAAGCTCATTAATAACGAGGAGGTAGGCGGACGTTTGGTGTCCCTTACATGCGACGGCATGCGTGCAACGACGCAGCCTGTACGGTCGTTTGACATGCGCTCGAGCCTGACCGCACCATTGGGAAGAAATATGGCAGTGGCGCTTCAGTCAATCGGTGACTCGCGCAGCGGGGACGCGGACGACAGACCCTCGACTCCAAATGCGACCCTCAAGCTGACATCAAAGCCACTCGTACAAGATTCAATATTAAACAGTAGATACCGCATGCTTGTCTGGCCTAGACTTAATATGCCCGTCAGTCTGAGTTTGATTGTTTGGCTGAAGATCTAACTTATCGGCCCAAAATCAAATGTCTCTCATGCAAATGGTTGCCTAAAAACCTGATACACACACAAACTCACTGGCACCAAAACCCCACTCTCACGTAAAACCTCTCACGCTCATCCCCCCCAAAAAACTAAAACACAAAAGCTCAACTCAACACAAAAATCTCTCAGGCCAAATAAACCTCTCAAACTCACCTCACACACACAAAAAAAAAAAAAACCTTCATACACAATAAAAACAAAGAAAGAACCCCACAACCATCCAAAACCTCATACATACCCCAAAAATAAACTTCCCACACTCAACAAAAAAAAAATTACCAAAACATTTTTAGCCCCCCAAAAATGAGCAAAAAAACTCCCCAAAAATGGTCACTGTCACCCAAAAAAACTTTCACCAACACACCAAACACCAAAACACCCTCACAAATACTAAAATCCTCTTCCTCACCCCAAAAAACACTCATTTACCCAAAACTCTCACACTCAGCAAAAAAAATCCACATTCAGCAACTTAAAATCTCGCACACACACACACACACAACCCCCCCCCCAAAAAAACCCTCTCTTAATCTCACACTCACCAATAAAACTCACACGCAGCAAAAAAAACTTTTGTTCCCATTCCCAAATGGTGAGAAGTCTTCATTGTCAATCTTCCACCTTCTCCGGGATAAACCGCAGCTCTGACTCATACTTTAAAAGGTAGCGGTGAAGGTATCGAGCTCTTAATTGCTGAGCGGTTAGAATCTCCTGACCATTTTGTCTCTCCACGCGGCCACTTTGGCGAGAGCCCACCTGCAAATAAAGCAGGAGGGGAGGGGCGGAAATCACCGCGGCCATTAATTTTTCATGTCGCGTAATGGCGTGTTCACATTACCTGCTCGCACCTCAGCTCCGGCCGAGCGAGCCCAGCCAGCGCCGAGATCGGGCCGGGAAACCACCGTGAGCATATGGAGCACTTCAAACACTCTTCTCCTCCCCGCGCTCAGGCTGCGGTCGCGCCCATGAATTATAGAAATGATCTAATTGTTTTCTCGTTTGGAAATTGTGAGGGCCCTCCTTTTTGCGTCTGCAGTCGGAACGGCGGCACGGGATTCAGCGCCGCCAACCTCCGATGCGTTTGTTGATTCTGAGGCGGGCGGGGCGGCCAGGCCAAAAAGCGGCGATGATAACGGCGCATGTTTCCCCCCCTGGTGCCGAGGTTCTAATTAGGACATGTCTGATTGGAGGAAAAAGGCCGAGCGTAATTACACAGACCGCACCAATGTTGTCAGGCTGGGGAGAAGGGGGTGCCACCCCCACCCTCAAACAAATCATACCGGTATTTAATGAAAGGATCAAGCCCTGACACATGGACGTCGAGGAAGAGTTGTGATGTGGAAATCAAAGAAAGTTTTCCTTCTCCTCGCTGCAGGTAAACCTTTGAGAGGGCGGACTCGACGGCTACGCCAGCGCTCAAATAAGCTCATTGGATTTGCTCCCGTGCCAACATCTTACTTAATTAGCCGGCACACTTTTATGGGCATAAATCGCTTTTACATCGCTGCCAACGGAGCGCGCCGCAAAGTGGGTCGATCATATATTATGTTGATCCTCCTTGGCGCAGTTAAAGCCATACATTACATTTGAATTTGTCGAAGAAGCCGGAGGGCCGCTGGCATCCTTCTTCTTTGTTGTGCTGTCAGCGCTAATCTCTCCCCAGGGGTCTCGGCAGCAGCTCTCGCCTTCTCTCTTGTTGCTGCCCCCAGACTGCATGAGTAAAAGGACGCGGGGATTGAGTCGAGCCAGGAGGGCACCCACACATCTCCCCCCCTCCTCCACGGATAAACCTGCCTCCCACCTACCGCTCCCTCCAGGCCTCCACTTGGAGCGTTTATGGTAGCGTTGAACGAGCTTGCTCGACCACCTCGGGATGACGTGAAAAATACGGTGAGTCCACATATACTTGGATTGATGGCGTGAACCTGAACTTGCAAAAATGTTGCTCAAACTACAGTGATGAGGACCTGCAAGTCATTGAAACCCTTTCTAAAAAGGTTTTTGCCACAGTAGAGCGCTACTTTTGTCTCAATGAAACTCCTCAACTCACTTCCTTACACCTTGTAGTCCCTTTTGTACCAAGATGGTGGCAAGATGCTGACAAAGCATTACTTTTGTCAAAATTAAGCTCCTCAGTTCAGTTCGGCATAGTTCCTTGGCACCAAAATCACACCAGGGCATTACCTTTGTCTAAATAAAGATCAGTTCATTCCAACATTGTTCCAGGGTACCAACATGGTACCCAAGCACTGTGTTTTTTTTCTGAACAAAGCTCCACAGCTCACTTTGACATAGTTCCTTGGCAACAAAATGACACCCAAAGCACTACTTTTGTCTCAATGAAGTCCTTCAAATCATTTCAGCATAGTTGTACCAAGACGGCAATAAAACACTACCTTTGTCAACATGAAGTTCCTCACTTCACTTTAATGTTGTTCAAGGAGCTTGAGCACAAAAAAAAACAGAACATCGATCAGTTGAATTTAACTGAAGACTATAATTCGTCTGTCAGTTCGACTGTTAGTGTGAATGGTTTGTGGATATGTGCTTTGCAAGTGGTTGGCAACCTGTTCAGTCAGCTGGGCTAGGCCCCAGCTCACCTACGACCCTAATGAGGAAAAAAAAATGATGGATGGATAAATATAATACAGCATTTCGAGATCTTTGAAGTTGTTTTGATGTGAGTTCAACCGAAAGAATTCCAAGCTAGGCGCATCTCCAACACGATTGCCATCCAGCTTCCCCCCCTTGTCATCTTTGTGTTGGTCCACTAGGGGGAAGCGAAGAGCATACATTCACTTCCTTTCCATCAAAACTTGTGCTGGGCTTTGCCCCTGATTTTCCTCGGATTATCCTTCCCCAGCTGTGCCTACCCTCCCTCCTCCTTCCTCGTCAACCACCTCCACTCAGGAGCATCACAAGTAGCGCTTCTTGGCCAATGTGTTTCGAACACATTCGCACACCATTTTCTTTGCGCTCTCCACTGGTCGCATTAGCATGGAAGTCAACCTGGTGATTCATGTGTTGCCAGTTTCTTTGTTTTTGTGTTTTTTTTTTTTTCATGCCCCCTCACCCTCTGCCGCCCAGGCTAAGCTTTGTGAGATGCAGAAGGCGGGGGTGGCGATTAAGGCGAAGAGAGGCGGAGGAGTGGTTGACCGAGTAGACCCCAGGGTGGTGGGGGCGGGCTAGTGTTCGCAGCCCCCTGCTCCCCTTGATGATGAGGTGGAGCCTAATTGATTTGTCAATGTGGAACCATCTGGCACGCAAAGATGGGCCTGCAACCTGTTCTCCTCCCTGCGCTGGATGAAGGGGTAAAAGGCGGGTCGGATTACTAATAATATTTTCAATTTTATGCGCTCCCCCTCCCCCAAGCCCCCACCCAAATCGCACCTTATTTAATTAAGTGTGCCTTCCTCAATCTGTTTTTTATTCCACACTGACTTCTCGGTCCCCCTCTGTTGAATGATGACAAGGGTGGCAGAAGGCATGACACGGCCCGGAGGGTGCAGTCCACTGGTCACGAAGGAAACAGTCACAGCTCTGAGTCCCAACGTAGGGCCGAGGTGGGGGGTGCGGGTTGACTGGGATCAAAAGGTCAGCGGTGCTAATGGGGGGGGGGGGGCCCTATGGGGATTTTATGCGCTCCCCCTCCCCCAAGCCCCCACCCAAATCGCACCTTATTTAATTAAGTGTGCCTTCCTCAATCTGTTTTTTATTCCACACTGACTTCTCGGTCCCCCTCTGTTGAATGATGACAAGGGTGGCAGAAGGCATGACACGGCCCGGAGGGTGCAGTCCACTGGTCACGAAGGAAACAGTCACAGCTCTGAGTCCCAACGTAGGGCCGAGGTGGGGGGTGCGGGTTGACTGGGATCAAAAGGTGAGGGGTGCTAATGGGGGGGGGGGGGCCCTATGGTGTGTTAATAAAAAGAGCTGGAGGAAACGGGGACAGATGGGAAAGGAAGGAACGAATGGATGCCGCTTGCTCTGATTAGGATTCACCCCCATCATCACCGTTAATTCCCCCCCCCCCTTTTTTTTCTTCATTTCTTCTGGCCCGCAGCCTCATTTTAGGTTCATTTGAAAGGTTGCGATAAGAAGCACGAATGAAAGTGTCTGTGAGTTATACGACAATGACAGAAATGAACTCCCAATTTCTGTTTTATTAGCTGCGGTGAGAAAGCACATTTGGAGACAAAGTGGAACTTCTCGGGCCCCAAAACCGTTTGTGTCTGGTTGACTTCCAAATTGTTTGGATTTGGGAAAAAAATGTTTGCCATGGGGGAAATAATCTGTCTGTCAAACGGTTGCTCTGTTATGAAATAATTGTTTACTCCACATCTTAATCAGTGATGCAAGTAAACTTTTCTAGATGAGATATAAAATATTTTTTGGGCATTTATTTTGAATCTCCACTTTTTTTTCTCTCTCCCTCAAGCACGGGCGTTCCCAACCAGTCGATCGTGATTGACCGGTAGACTGAGGAGTGGGCCCAACTTGACCGCGACGCGTGGGGCAAAAAAAAGTCTCCGCAAGGTATGTGCTTGTGTGATTTTTGAGGCATGTTTTTGTGGAGTTTTGAATAGTCCAACCTCGGGGGCGTTCAATTTGACAAATAAAAACAAGCAGTACAAATGTTTTAACGGCACGCCGCAGTCAAGCTGTCAGGAGAAGTGCGACGAGTTGATTTTGGCATCCCTCGAGCAAGTTGATGATGACTTCATTTCCGATTGAAGTCTTAAGACTTTTCACCATGTTGTGCGTCACTGAAAATGTGATTATTTGTCAAATAAACAAGTTGTCCAAGATGAGGGGGAAGAACACCTGAGGCTAAATTAAAAAAAAAAAGACACTGTCAACCCACCTTGATGTACTTTGGAAAATTTGTTTTGATTTACAACCCACTGAGGAGTGAGTCTTGTTTGTTCTGCAAAGACCGATAAGACAGTGGCTAAACAAATGCTGTGTTCCCATCAACAATTCATCGGGCAGATTAAAGCGCATGTTAATGAAGTGACGCTTGGCTGTGTTTTTAACGGCAATGATTCAGTCCCCTTTCCAGGCATGTGCACACATAGACCCCAAGTGGTGCTTTTTTATATATATATATATATATATATATATATATATATATGTATATGTATATGTGTGTCACTTTTGGGGGTCTTTGAGCACTTGAGCAAAGTGGAGTTATTTGGTTTGCATTTTTTCTAGGGATGAATCGGAGAGGAGGAAGTGACAGGGAAGGTACGCAAACAATTCCCAGCCAAGTCGGACAAAGGCCAAGGTTGGACGTGAACCTGTGTGGGAGGAGTCAAACGTCAAACGCGGCGGGAAAGTAAGTGGATGTGTTCAGATTACAAGAAAAGGTGCATAAGGAGACCTGAACCCTAGCGGAAAAAAAAAAAAAAAAAGCTTTATCTGTTGAGTGACTCCGAAGCTTGAATCACATCTGGAGGTTTGCTGCATGACTTGTCTCGTCTCGTGTTGGTCCACACGCTTCCCATCCTCAGGGAGCGACGGGCCCAATGCATGAACTCTCCTCCGCAATCGAACATTGTGGAATAATACGGATGTTTGACCCTGGACACTATTAGTCAGCGATTTTTTTTTTTAACTGTTAAAATTTTAACACCATACTCACTCTGGTGACTTTCATTTTGCTGACCTTGAGTGACATTCCAATTCTAGGCCCGAGACCAGAACTGTGTGAGTGCTTGGATTTCTTTCTTTTATTGTTTTACCTGACTAAAATGACACTGACAGGAAATGTCAAAAGTTTTCATGAATGAACTTGTAGCAGTCCAGTGCTGGTAAACCGTGAAAACGTAAGAAAAAAAAATCATCCCCAATTGAAATAGGACATGTTAAGGACGAAAAGTTGGAACATTTAAAGGAGTGCAGGGAGACATCTTTATGGCTTTGTCCTCTGACCTCCGACAGCCAATGAGATGTCAGCTTTGCAGATGATACATGGGAGTGGGGGAAGGGGGGGCCTGAGGAGGAGGATGACGGGACAATGGGATTACTTAGAACACACACACACACACACACACACACACACACACACACACTGAAGGGCGCAGGAGAGAGGTGAAATGATCACGCGTGTGTTGTGTGTGAATGTTTACCCGTGTGTGTGTGTGTGTGTGTGTGTGTGTGTGTGTGTGTGTGTGTGTGTGTGTGTGGGGGCGGCCACGAGCGCGCGGGGGGG